>NC_064413.1:56012500-56022500 GCF_023375975.1 Astyanax mexicanus | reverse complement strand
ATCTATGGTGTATTCTATGATGTCTATGTGCATCGCTCAGTGCAGCTCCAGCTGAAGACCAATGAGAGTAACATCACATTTCAGAAAAACCTATAATAAAAAAAATTAAAAATCATACCTCTAGTAAAACGTGGTGGTGGTAGTGTGATAATCTGGGGCTGTTTTGCTGATTCAGGATTTGTTAGACCAAAAAGTCCTGAAGGAAAATATTCGTCCATCTGTTTGTGACCTCAAGCTGAAACAAACTTGGGTTCTGCAGCAGGACAATGACCCAAAACACACCAGCAAATCCAGCTCTGATTGGCTGAGGAAAAACAAAATTAAGAGTTTGGAGTGGCCTAGTCAAAGTCCTGACCTGAATCTGATTGAGGTGCTGTAACATGACCTTAAAAAAGGCTGTTCATGCTGAAAAAACTCTTTAATGTGGCTGAATTACAACAAATTTTATTAAGAAAAGTGGAACAAAATTCCTCCACAGAGATGAGAAATACTTACTGAAAGTTATCGCAAACACTTGGTTGCAGTTGTTGCTGCTAAGAGTGAAACAACCAGTTATTAGATTCAGGGGTAATCCCTTTTTCACAAAGGGTCATGTAGGTTTTTATAGATTTTTTCCCTTAATTAAAAAAACCCTTCATTTAAAAATAGCATTTTGATAATAAAACACAGTGGATCAACAGCAGCAGATGACATGTCTTTCCAAACCATCACTGATCATCAGTAAATTTTACATTTCATTTAAAGTAAATCAAGGGAGCAGAGTCTGGAGGAAGAGTGGAGAGACACACAGTCCAAACTGCTCGAGTTCTAGTGTGAAGTTTCCACCAATCAGTGATGGTTTGGAGAGACATGTCTGTCATCTGCTGGTGTTGATCCACTGTGTTTTATTATCAAGTCTAAAGTCAGTGCAGTTTTGTTTTCCCACAAAATCTTACAGCACTTCATATCTTACAGCTTCCCTCTGCTACTGATAACAACTTTTATAGAGATGTGGATTTCATTTTCCAGCAGGACTTGGCACACTGCCCACACTGCCAAAAGTACCAATTGGTATTCTAATTTTCTGAGACACCGACTTTTGGGTTTTCATTGTCTGTAATCCATAAACATCAACAATAAAATAAATAAAGGCTTAAAATAGATCACTCTGTGTTTAATACATCTATATAATATTTAAGATTCACATTTTCAAGTGAATTACTGAAATAAAGTAACTTTTCAATGATACTCCCAATTTTTTGAGATCAGATCACAGTTTTAATTCCTGCATCTTGGCATCATGTTCTCCTCCACCAGTCTTACACACTGCTTTTGGATAACTTTATGCTGCTTTACTCCTGGTGCAAAAATTCAAGCAGTTCAGTTTGGTGGTTTGATGGTTTGTGATCATCCATCTTCCTCTTGATTATATTCCAGAGGTTTTCAATTTGGTAAAATCAAAGAAACTCATCATTTGAAAGTGCTCTCTTATTTTTTTTCCAGAGCTGTATATTACATATCTGTATTAAAAATTGTATTTATTTATTTATTTCTAATTTCTTATCTAATGTTTTGAATCCCTTGTATACTTAAGTGCTCGGCTACATTGTAAATGAGGGTCACTTTAATGTAATCCTGAGTGAAAATAAAGGTTAATTGATTGATTGATTGATTGATTGATTGATTGATTGATTGATTGATGATGGCAGTGAGTGGAGGGTTTCTGTGGTGGTATAATGAGATAACAGAGTTTTTAAATATCTGTATTGATGCTGTTTCAATAATATTTGACTACAAGACTACAAATACAACCACTCAGTATTTGTAATTGAAATGGCCTAGTGTGACCACAGGACGAAAATGCATCATTAACTCCTTAAAATGTCTTGTCCTGTATACAGGCTACAGGTGTAGGGGATGCAAAACCCTTTTTTCTGCAGTACAATAACTATTATTTACATTCTGAAAATTTGAGGGTTTGAAATCTCCTACAGGACACTTGGAGAAGCTGCCTGTTTTTTCTCTTTACTCCACTTAATAATAATATGGTTTGAAAATAGACATAAAAACTAGACAAACATAACAAAACTAAAGGTTTGGTGATAAACTGTTTGATTTATATTCAGGAAAAGTTCAATAAAGAGCCAAATGTATGGTTTTATTTATTATATTTATATATATATATATATATATATATATATATATATATATATATATATATATATATATTTATTTATTTTCTATTACAGTTACAATTATGTTTTTCAGTAATGTTCCTTATGAAACATGAAAGCTTTTGATATAATGCTTTAATAGAAATCCTTAAGATTTATTGGTGTAATATCAGGCAGACCATTGATAAAAATCCTGGCCTGTTAAGGGGTTAATTACTAATATATGTATTTATTAATGAAGTTTATAGACAGCTCTGTCTGTCTGTGGCTGAATAAGATCTCTATATACAGTCTATATAAGACTGGAGTGAACTCTGAATGATGAGCTCAGTTACAACCTGAACTCCATCATATCTCTTCAGATTCTGATCAGGATGAAACTGAAACTTCATGTGAAGCTCTGCTGTTTTTTTACCATGCTGAAATTTAGCATTTCATCAGATTTGGGCCACTTTCACTCGAAGGAGGAGAGAAAGAGAAAGAGCAACAGTGACAGGGTGAAAGAGGGGATGATAAAGGGAAGAGCGAAGAAGGAGAGATGATGTAGGTTGCCCTTGAAATAATTTGTTTAGTTTCTTCACCTCTTTTCTTCACTTTCGGGCCGATCTCTCGCTCCTCTGGCGAACAGCAGCAGCCATTAGCCTTTTGGCAGCATTAGTTACAGAGCTACAGCGCTGCTAATGTAAATACACACAGTGCCAAACACTCCCGCAGCTCTCGCGCCCTCTCTCTCTATTTTACTCTCTCTCTCTCTCTCTCTTTCTCTTGCAGTATGCTGTCGCTCCCCTCTGGGCGAAATGAAAAATTCACCACTGGGCCCCATTAGAGTCAGAGTGAATCAGGACAGAGAACGCAGGCTTCACATTAACACACACACACACACACACACACACACACACTCGCGCACGCATTTAGCAACGCAAATGTAACAGTTAAAAAACACAGTCTGTTCCTTGGTGTGGGCTGTGGGACCCTGAGGGAGTGTGTGGTGAAGGTGGTCCAAACTTCTCTCCATCCTCACTTCACACTCCCAACGCGAGAACTGACCTTTAGGAAGTGTAAGTGTGTGTGTGTGTGTGTGGTTGTGTGTGTGGTTGTGGATGTGTGTGCACCACTTTTGGTTGTGTTACTCTGATACACTCAAAGTAACATAAAGAGATTTTCACTTTTTTTTGAACGTCTGATTACTGCAGAACATCAGAGTTTGACAGTAATCCGATCAATGAATTTGATCCGGAAACATGAAACATCTGGCCCGTGAAGTTGTATAATCTATAATGAACGATAATAAAAAAAATATATAATGCTTCTCTGGTGAGCTTTTGTTTACACACCTCCCCTGTCTCTCTCTCTCTCTCTGTCGCGCTCGGCGTGACTTTAAATAAATAAAAAAGGTTGCCAACAAGGCAATCAATAAAATGGGCAAGGCAAAAGAGAAGCTGAAGAAAAACTAACAATGATCGTAACAAGAAACAAATTAATAAAACGTATTGTAGAAAGAGCTAGAATAACTAGTTGCAATACTTTGAAGGAACAGGTGGAAACAATCAGTAACTCGTAGAGTGGGAATGCCGAAGCTTCATGTGAACCAGTGTAAGTGCATGCTGGGAACTGGAGTCCAGTAACAGCAAACAGAGTGTTTTTTTTTTAGTGGCAGATTTGTTTTTGCACTAAGCTCTGCACAATCAGGTCAGTAAACGGAGTTACGCTGGCATGAGCGGTGAGTGCTGCTTATACAGCCCTGTTAAAAAATAAGAGAGCACTTAAAACGATGAGTTTCTTTGATTTTACCAAATTGAAAACCTCTGGAAAATAATCAAGAGGAAGATGGTAAGCCAGTAGTAATTATTATCTGGATAATAAATCAGGTTAAACTGCACCTGAACAGCTGTTTAGCTCAAATGTGAGGAGTATATTTGATAGTGGGTTCGGACTGAGGTCGGATCGCGTTCTCACCACAAACAGAAACGCTCTGGAGTTGGTTTGAAACCAGACCAAGACCACCCTCCTCTTGCGGGTCTTTGTGAGGTTGTTTTGAGTGAAATCACTGTTTTCACACCTGCTGAAATGAACCGCATCAAGAGTACAAACAAACCAGAGTCTGATTAAACCAGATTAAATAGTGCTGGTGTGAAAACCTTATAAGCCTCGTAAGTACAGCTCACACGGTACCACTTTAATATAAGACTACCTTTATAAAGGGTTTATAAATGGTTTACAATTAGTTTATTAATGGTTACTAATTAGGTTGTAAATGCCTTAAAAATCATTAATAATCAGTTATAACACATACATAGCAAGGGCAACACTATAGATGGCTGTGGGTTCACTATTTGACAAACAACAGGTCATTGTTGACCTTTCTATGTATGTGTTATAACTGATTATTAATGATTTTTAAGGCATATACAACCTAATTAGTAACCATTAATAAACTAATTATAAACCATTTATAAACCCTTTATAAAGGTAGTCTTATTTTAAAGTGGTACCGCTCACACTGAGTAAACTCTGAAGAGAGAGAGAGAGAGAGAGAGAGATGAAGAGAAAGAGGGATAGAAAGAGGGATGGAGGGGTTGAGTCATTTGCTTCATTGGTTTGTGGCTTTTAGTGCAGAATTCCCTTCTCCTTGCCCCCAGACCACCCCCAAGGTACCCCCACCAACATATGCACACTGCCACAGAGAGAGAGAGAGAGACAGAGAGAGAGAGAGAGAGACAGAGAGAGACAGAGAGAGAGATTAATATTACAGAGCTGTAAATGTACTGAGATTATTCACTATGGGAATGCTGAGACTTAATATGCCCCAGAGCAACACACACACACACACACACACACACACACACACACACACACACACACACCAGGCATGTAGGCCTGTGTATGCCCCCACAAACATAAATAACCATCAGAGGCAGAAAACCACAAAAAACAGCCCAGACACCACAACACACACACACACACACACACACACACACACACACGCTAGCATCTGTCTGCAAAAGCAGAACTAATGAACATACAAAGAAGCACTAACAAATAGAGACAGTCACACACACTTGATGTACTTTACACACACAAGGCGTGCTGTGATGCTCATTGCTATCTTACACCCCGCCAACAATCATTTTTTTTTTACCTGTGTCCTTAATTAGTGATCAAACTTACAAATATATCTACACTGATATCAGGTACATTTCTGGAGTTTTGCTTGTTTATCTTGGTAACAGAAAACACAGGAGCTCCACTGACTGATTAAAACCCTGACAGAAGCCAACAGTCAGACGTTCATAACACAGGCACCGAGCCGAGCGTACACCCCCACTTATTACACACACATGAACACACAGCAGCACAAACCCAACTTTTACATCAACAATAAACAGAATAGTAAATAAAATAACATTGCTGTTCCCGTAAATGAGCTGCTGGAGCTCCTTCACAGCGTCAACCAGCAGCTCAGTTTCCTCTGCTGAGAAGAGTTTGTTGGACACGTCCAGGTAGCTGCACTGTTAAAATAGCAATCCACCAACGTCAGAGCGCACCTGGTTCTACTCTTAAAGGGAATGATGAGCAAGAGACACTCTGATTGGTTTATTTCATGTTATGCTCAAAATAAATTAACAACGCCCATCATTAATTAAGAGAATTAGTACATGACTTTTGAGCATTTTGGAAAACACAAGGTGTACTTTTCCCGTCGCTATGATAGCAAAGACACAATGAAACACTCTAAATAAAGCTGCACAATCCGCATTTGATGGCTCGTCTATATATGACTAGAATAGTTCACACCTTGCATTAACATTAGTGTCTTGGGTGATTCAATCACAAATTATGCCAAAACGAATAGCATTTTTTACATCGAGCATCTGATTTTAAATGCTTCTCCTCTAAACATGTTAATTTAGCATGCTAACTAACTCCTAATTCCCAAAAGTATTCACTC
Source organism: Astyanax mexicanus (assembly GCF_023375975.1). Classification (NCBI taxonomy): domain Eukaryota; kingdom Metazoa; phylum Chordata; class Actinopteri; order Characiformes; family Acestrorhamphidae; genus Astyanax; species Astyanax mexicanus. The sequence continues at coordinate 56,016,398 of NC_064413.1, read as the reverse complement.
ATCTGCCTTCACATGCTTATAAACTTGAGTCGCATCCCATTTTTAGTCCTTAGGGTTGAATATGATGTGGCTCCATCCAGCTCTTCTAGGAAGGCTTTTCACTAGGTTTAGGAGTGTGTTTATGGGAATTTTAGCCAATTCTTTCAGAAGAGCACTTATAAATTCAGACATAATGTTGTTGGATGTGAAAGCATGGCTCTCAGTCTCCACTCTAATCCATCCCAAAGATGTTCTATCAAGTTGAGATCATGTCTTTTATAGAGCTTTATGGAGTTGGGAGCATTAAAATTGTCTGAAATCTCTACTTATCTTGAAGCACTAATGAATTATGTGCTACTTTGTGTTGGTCACTCACTTAAAATCTCTATTAAATACATTTAAGTTTGTGGTTGTAAAGCAGGGGTCGGCAATAGGTGAAACATCTAGGCTGTGAGGTTGTTTAAACTATAATGAACAATAGTGAAGAAAATGTAAAATAAAATGCTTCTCTGGTGAGCTTTTGTTTACATTCCTCCCCTGTCTCTCTCTCTGTCGCGCTCGGCATGACTTTAGTTTTTCCGCCCGTTTTCGTTTTTCCACCCACTCTTGGGCTCCATATCTCCTTATATCTCCGTTTTTTTCCGGCCGTGTCCCAATTCACTAGCCGGGGCAGCGGTAGTGTATTGGAGCGTGACCCTGACGACACGGGTTTGATCCCGAGTGAGGAGCGGTGTGTTTATTTATTTATTTATTTATTCTTGGGTTTACCTGTTTTAAGATCAACTGTTCTGCAATTGGGTTCAACAACCCTCTGGGCTGGAGAGCTACTAGTCTGTAGCACTCCATCACATTACACTTAAAATGTAGATGTCCACCGTAAGCAAAGTGTAAATACATTGTTTGTAGTCTGGAACACTTTTACTGCATAATATTTTATTCTTTCTGTAGAGAAAATATTCCACAGTTCTATCAAACACCATCAACACACACACTAGTTTCTCTACTAAAACACACACACACACACACACACACACTCTTACATACACACACTCACACACTCCAGCACTCAGTGCCATTGGGCAGGGACTTGCCTGAAAGATTGAAAGCAATTAAAACTATCATCTGCAGTGGCTCAGGGCTGGCCTGTGGCTGCAAGCTAAATCTGCCAAACCTCATCAGCCTCCGAACGAGAGAGAGAGAGAGAGAAAGAGAGAGAGAGAGAGAGAGAGAGATGAGGTATGAACACTGAAAGGTAGATACATTTTCATTTTGACACTAGGTGGCCACCAATGACAGACACTGACGAAGGTGGGAAACGTAAATTGGCCTGGTGGGAGAGAGACAGAGAGAATGTAATAGAAAGAGAGAGAGAGAGAGAGAGAGAGAGAGAGAGAGAAAGAGAGAAATAAAGAAATAATTTCTAATGTTCACTTTGCTGTTTTATTATAACAGTGTTTATATATAACTGGATCTGAGTTAATGAAAGCTAAATGACCATATGTTAAGCAGTACAGTGTGCTCAGTGATAACAATGAGTCAATCAGTAGTTATATATTATATTGTACATACAGTAATAGTGTATATACAGTAATAGTGTATATACAGTAATAGTGGCAGTAGTGGGTTTGGTAACAGGCAGTAATAGTGTATATAGGAAGTAATAGTGTATATACAGTAATAGTGGCAGTAGTGAGTTTGGTAACAGGTAGTAATAGTGTATATAGGTAGTAATAGTGTATATACAGTAATAGTGGCAGTAGTGGGTTTGGTAACGGAAGTAATAGTGTATATCGTCGCTGTCCTATGAAAAACACTTATCTCCATTTTTGTCGATTTTTAGTTTACTACATAATTTGAACATACAAACTTTCCCTTACACTGTGCCAAAATTTCTTGATGAACGGACCAATAGAAACTCTTCAAAATGACCTGAAATAAACTCTTTTTACATTGACTTCCATTGAAAGTTGACAAGGTTTTTTCTCTCTCCTGTAAAGTTGCTGTTTTGGAGATAAGTGTTTTTCATTGGACAGCGACAATATACAGTAATAGTGTATATACAGTAATAGTGGCAGTAGTGGGTTTGGTAACAGGTAGTAATAGTGTATATAGGTAGTAATAGTGTATATACAGTAATAGTGGCAGTAGTGGGTTTGGTAACAGGTAGTAATAGTGTATATAGGAAGTAATAGTGTATATACAGTAATAGTGGCAGTAGTGGGTTTGGTAACAGGTAGTAATAGTGTATATAGGTAGTAATAGTGTATATACAGTAATAGTGGCAGTAGTGAGTTTGGTAACAGGTAGTAATAGTGTATGTAGGTAGTAATAGTGTATATACAGTAATAGTGTATATACAGTAATAGTGGCAGTAGTGAGTTTGGTAACAGGTAGTAATAGTGTATATAGGAAGTAATAGTGTATATACAGTAATAGTGTAGTAGTGGGTTTGGTAACAGGTAGTAATAGTGTATATACAGTAATAGTGGCAGTAGTGGGTTTGGTAACAGGTAGTAATAGTGTATATACAGTAATAGTGTAGTAGTGGGTTTGGTAACAGGTAGTAATAGTGTATATAGGTAGTAATAGTGTATATACAGTAATAGTGGAAGTAGTATGTTTGGTACCGGTAGTAATAGTGTATATAGGTAATAGTGGCAGTAGTGGGTTTGGTAACAGGTAGTAATAGTGTATATAGGTAGTAATAGTGTATATACAGTAATAGTGTATATACAGTAATAGTGGAAGTAGTGAGTTTGGTAACAGGTAGTAATAGTGTATATAGGTAGTAATAGTGTATATACAGTAATAGTGGCAGTAGTGAGTTTGGTAACAGGTAGTAATAGTGTATATAGGTAGTAATAGTGTATATACAGTAATAGTGGCATTAGTGGGTTTGGTAACAGGTAGTAATAGTGTATATAGGAAGTAATAGTGTATATACAGTAATAGTGACATTAGTGGGTTTGGTAACAGGTAGTAATAGTGTATATAGGAAGTAATAGAGTTTGGTAACGGGTAGTAATAGTGTATATACAGTAATAGTGGCAGTAGTGAGTTTGGTAACAGGTAGTAATAGTGTATATAGGAAGTAATAGTGTATATACAGTAATAGTGTAGTAGTGGGTGTGGTAACAGGTAGTAATAGTGTATATACAGTAATAGTGGCAGTAGTGGGTTTGGTAAAAGGTAGTAATAGTGTATATAGGAAGTAATAGTGTATATACAGTAATAGTGGCAGTAGTGAGTTTGGTAACAGGTAGTAATAGTGTATATAGGTAGTAATAGTGTATATACAGTAATAGTGTATATACAGTAATAGTGGCAGTAGTGAGTTTGGTAACAGGTAGTAATAGTGTATATAGGTAGTAATAGTGTATATACAGTAATAGTGGCAGTAGTGAGTTTGGTAACAGGTAGTAATAGTGTATATAAGAAGTAATAGTGTATATACAGTAATAGTGGCAGTAGTGAGTTTGGTAACAGGTAGTAATAGTGTATATAGGTAGTAATAGTGTATATACAGTAATAGTGGCAGTAGTGGGTTTGGTAACAGGTAGTAATAGTGTATATACAGTAATAGTGGCAGTAGTGGGTTTGGTAACAGGTAGTAACAGTGTATATAGGTAGTAATAGTGTATATACAGTAATAGTGGAAGTAGTATGTTTCGTACCGGTAGTAATAGTGTATATATGTAATAGTGGAAGTAACAGTGGAAGTAATATATTTTGTAACGGAAGTAATAGTGTATATACAGTAATAGTGGAAGTAGTGGGTTTGGTAACAGGTAGTAATAGTGTATATAGGTAGTAATAGTGTATATACAGTAATAGTGGCAGTAGTGAGTTTGGTAACAGGTAGTAATAGTGTATATAAGAAGTAATAGTGTATATACAGTAATAGTGGCAGTAGTGAGTT
>NC_064413.1:55935000-56007500 GCF_023375975.1 Astyanax mexicanus | reverse complement strand
GTTGGGGGTGAGGTGGGGATGAGTTATGGATGATGTTTGGATGAGTTGAGAGTTGGGGTTGAGTTGGGGATGAGTTGGAGAGTTCAAGATAAGGTGGGGATGAGTTGGAGATGAGGTGGGGATGAGTTGGAGGATTGGGGATGAGTTGGACAGTTCTTAATCTGATTTCAGTAGATTCATCTTAAATCTCTTTAAATTATTTCTCTGCATTATTGATGAATGGCACTAATTTGACCCCAGACTCCTAACAGATGAACAGAGATCTTTTCCACGGACACAGGATGAGTCTTTCCACAGGGTTGTTTAACAAGTGAGAAGCTACTCCCTGCATCAGTTAAGCATCAGGGTAAATTTAAACTTGTTGCCAGATAAAACATAATAATCACCCATGAAGTAATTATTATCCAATGGGAGGATCTTACTTATTCGCTTAGTTAAATGTAGGTGATGACCTTGTTTTGGTGAGGTAGTGTACATTATGTGTGGCTGGTTCTGTAAATCAGAGGTGATTTTCTCTGTATTCCCTAAATAATCTAAACATTATTGTCCTTAAAGTGTAGAAAAACAAACCTGCTCACACACACACACACACACACACACAGGCCCTAGTGTATCTGAACCCATCAGCCGGTGGCCTCTGAAAGGCTGTAATTAGGGCAAGATGGGGGCAGACAGGTGCCCCAGACACACACACACACACACACACAAACACACACACAGTCTCAGAGGCATAATTAGGTAGGGCAGGTCAGCGAGGGCAGGTTGAGTGCCCCAGACAAACACTGGGGCATTCTGTGAGATTTATGACATGGAGAGACAGATACACACACTACACACACACACACACACATTAGATAGTCTACTGATGAGACAAATATTGGTGTGTGTGTGCTCATCCTCTAATCATCCTTAAAACAGAACTGCGCCAACTTTCTAAAATTTCAGACTGATGTGTTTTAGTGGCAGTGAACAAAAACACAAATATACTTATTTAATTTACTGTTTAAACACACAAGTAAACCTACATCAGTCTTATGAGTTTTATAGGGAATTATTATGAGGATGGGAAAATAGTGAAAAACGTAAAAAAAAAAAAAAAATTGTATGATAAAATGATTTAGATACACTTTTCTCTCTTTTTTTTATGTAATTTACTTTAATTTTTTCTTATTTTATTTTAAGTGCTGACACAGTAGGTGTAGGTATATGGTCAGTAGGTGTCAATATCTGGTCAGTAGGTGTAGATATATGGTCAGTAGGTGTAGGTATATGATCTGTAGGTGTGGGTATATGGTCAGTAGGTGTAGGTATATGGTCAGGAGATGTAGGTATATGGTCAGTAGGTGTCAATATCTGGTGAGTAGCTGTAGATATATAGTCAGTAGGTGTCAGTATATGGTCAGTAGGTCTAGGTATATGATCTGTAGATGTGGGTATATGGTCAGTAGGTGTAGGTATATGGTCAGTAGGTGTAGGTATATGGTCAGGAGATGTAGGTATATGGTCAGTAGGTGTAGGTATATGATCCGTAGGTGTAGGTATATGATCAGTAGGTGTAGGTATATGATCAGTAGGTGTAGGTAGATGGTCAGTAGGTGTAGGTATATGGTCAGTAGGTGTAGGTATATGATCAGTAGGTGTAGGTATATGGTCAGTAGGTGTAGGTATATGATCAGTAGGTGTAGGTAGATGGTCAGTAGGTGTAGGTATGTGATCAGTAGGTGTAGGTATATGATCAGTAGGTGTAGGTAGATGGTCAGTAGGTGTAGGTATATGATCAGTAGGTGTAGGTATATGATCAGTAGGTGTAGGTAGATGGTCAGTAGGTGTAGGTATATGATCAGATCAGTAGGTGTAGGTAGATGGTCAGTAGGTGTAGGTATATGATCAGTAGGTGTAGGTATATGGTCAGTAGGTGCAGGTATATGATTAGTAGGTGTAGGTATATGATCAGTAGGTGTAGGTAGATGGTCAGTAGGTGTAGGTATATGATCAGATCAGTAGGTGTAGGTAGATGGTCAGTAGGTGTAGGTATATGACCAGTAGGTGTAGGTATATGATCAGTAGGTGTAGGTATATGGTCAGTAGGTGCAGGTATATGATTAGTAGGTGCAGGTATATGATTAGTAGGTGTAGGTATATGATCAGTAGGTGTAGGTATATGATCAGTAGGTGTAGGTATATGATCAGTAGGTGTAGGTATATGGTCAGTAGGTGTAGGTATATGACCAGTAGGTGTAGGTATATGGTCAGTAGATGCAGGTATATAGTCAGTAGGTGTCAATATCTGGTAAGTAGCTGTAGATATATAGTCAGTAGGTTTAGGTATATGATCAGTAGGTGTAGGTATATGATCAGTAGGTGTAGGTGTCAGTATATGGTCAGTAGGTGTAGGTATATGATCAGTAGGTGTAGGTGTCAGTATATGGTCAGTAGGTGTAGGTATATGGTCAGTAGGTGTAGGTATATGGTCAGTAGGTGTGGGTATATGGTCAGTAGATGCAGGTATATGGTCAGTAGGTGTAGGTCTATGATCAGTAGATGCAGGTATATGGTCAGTAGGTGTAGGTATATGGTCAGTTGGTGTCAGTATCTGTCAGTACCTGGTCAGTAGGTATAGGTATATGATCAGTAGGTGTAGGTGTCAGTATATGGTCAGTAGGTGTAGGTATATGATCAGTAGGTGTAGGTATATGGTCAGTAGGTGAAGGTATATGGTCAGTAGGTGTAGGTATATGGTCAGTAGATGCAGGTATATGGTCAGTAGGTGTAGGTATATGGTCAGTAGGTGTCAGTATCTGTCAGTATCTGGTCAGTAGGTGTAGGTATATGGTCAGTAGGTGTATATGGTCAGTAGGTGTATATGGTCAGTAGATGCAGGCATATGGTCAGTAGGTGTAGGTATATGATCAGTAGATGCAGGTATATGGTCAGTAGGTGTAGGTATATGGTCAGTTGGTGTCAGTATCTGTCAGTATCTGGTCAGTAGGTGTGGGTATATGGTCAGTAGGTGTCAGTATCTGTAAGTATCTGGTCAGTAGGTGTAGGGATATGGTCAGTAGCTGTAGGTATATGGTCAGTAGATGCAGGTATATGGTCAGTAGGTGTAGGTATATGGTCAGTAGGTGTCAGTATCTGGTCAGTAGGTGTAGGTATATGGTCAGTAGGTTTAGGTATATGGTCAGTAGATGCAGGTATATGGTCAGTAGGTGTAGGTATATGATCAGTAGGTGTAGGTATATGGTAAGTAGGTGTATATAGTCAGTAGGTGTCGGTATCTGGTCAGAAGGTGTAGGTATATGGTCAGTAGATGCAGGTATATGGTCAGTAGATGCAGGTATATGATCAGTAGGTACAGGTATATAATCAGTAGGTGCAGGGATATGATCAGTAGGTGTAGGTAGATGGTCAGTAGGTGTAGATATATGATCAGTAGGTGCAAGTATATGGTCAGTAGGTGCAGGTATATGATCAGTAGGTGTAGGTATATGATCAATAGGTGTAGGTATTTAATCAGTAGGTGCAGGGATATAATCAGTAGGTGTAGGTATATGGTCAGGAGATGTAGGTATATGGTCAGTAGGTGTAGGTATATGGTCAGTAGGTGTATATAGTCAGTAGGTGTCGATATCTGGTCAGAAGGTGTAGGTATATGGTCAGTAGATGCAGGTATATGGTCAGTAGGTGTGGGTATATGATCGGTAGGTGTAGGTATATGGTCAGTAGGTGTATATAGTCAGTAGGTGTCGATATCTGGTCAGAAGGTGTAGGTATATGGTCAGTAGATGCAGGTATATGATCAGTAGGTACAGGTATATAATCAGTAGGTGCAGGAATATGATCAGTAGGTGTAGGTAGATGGTCAGTAGGTGTAGGTATATGGTCAGTAGGTGCAGGTATATGATCAGTAGGTACAGGGATATAATCAGTAGGTGTAGGTATATGGTCAGGAGATGTAAGTATATGGTCAGTAGGTGTAGGTATATGGTCAGTAGGTGTAAGTATATGATCAATAGGTGTAGGTATATGATCAATAGGTGCAGGGATATAATCTGTAGGTGTAGGTATATGGTCAGGAGATGTAGGTACATGGTCAGTAGGTGTATGTATATGGTCAGTAGGTGTCAGTATCTGGTCAGTAGGTGTCAATATCTGGTAAGTAGCTGTAGATATATAGTCAGTAGGTTTAGGTATATGATCAGTAGGTGTAGGTATATGATCAGTAGGTGTAGGTGTCAGTATATGGTCAGTAGGTGTAGGTATATGATCAGTAGGTGTAGGTGTCAGTATATGGTCAGTAGGTGTAGGTATATGGTCAGTAGGTGTAGGTATATGGTCAGTAGATGCAGGTATATGGTCAGTAGGTGTAGGTATATGGTCAGTTGGTGTCAGTATCTGTCAGTATCTGGTCAGTAGGTGTAGGTATATGGTCAGTATCTGTCAGTATCAGTAGATGCAGGAATATGGTCAGTAGGTGTAGGTATATGGTCAGTAGGTGTCAGTATCTGGTCAGTAGGTATAGGTATATGGTCAGTAGATGCAGGTATATGGTCAGTAGGTGTAGGTATATGATCGGTAGGTGTAGGTATATGATCAATAGGTGTAGGTATATGATCAATAGGTGCAGGGATATAATCAGTAGGTGTAGGTAGATGGTCAGTAGGTGTAGGTATATGGTCAGGAGATGTAGGTATATGGTCAGTAGGTGTAGGTATATGATCAGTAGGTGTAGGTATATGATCAATAGGTGTAGGTATATGATCAATAGGTGCAGGGATATAATCAGTAGGTGTAGGTATATGATCAGTAGGTGCAGGTATATGATCAGTAGGTGCAGGGATATAATCAGTAGGTGCAGGGATATAATCAGTAGGTGTAGGTATATGGTCAGGAGACGTAGGTATATGGTCAGTAGGTGTAGGTATATGGTCAGGAGATGTAGGTATATGGTCAGTAGGTGTAGGTATATGATCAGTAGGTGCAGGGATATAATCAGTAGGTGTAGGAATATGATCAATAGGTGTAGGTATATGATCAATAGGTGCAGGGATATAATCAGTAGGTGTAGGTATATGGTCAGTAGGTGCAGGTATATGATCAGTAGGTACAGGTATATGATCAGTAGTTGTAGGTATATGGTCAGTAGGTGTAGGTATATGATCAATAGGTGTAGGTATATGATCAATAGGTGCAGGGATATAATCAGTAGGTGTAGGAATATGATCAGTAGGTGTAGGTAGATGGTCAGTAGGTGCAGGTATATGATCAGTAGGTACAGGGATATAATCAGTAGGTGTAGGTGTATGGTCAGGAGACGTAGGTATAAGGTCAGTAGGTGTAGGTATATGGTCAGTAGGTGTAGGTAGATGGTCAGTAGGTGCAGGTATATAATCAGTAGGTGCAGGGATATAATCAGTAAGTGTAGGTATATGGTCAGGAGACGTAGGTATATGGTCAGTAGGTGTAGGTATATGGTCAGTAGGTGCAGGTATATGATTAGTAGGTGTAGGTATATGATCAATAGGTGCAGGGATATAATCAGTAAGTGTAGGTATATGGTCAGTAGGTACAGGTATATGGTCAGGAGATGTAGGTATATGGTCAGTAGGTGTAGGTATATGGTCAGTAGGTGTAGGTATATGATCAATAGGTGTAGGTATATGATCAATAGGTGCAGGGATATAATCAGTAGGTGTAGGAATATGATCAGTAGGTGTAGGTAGATGGTCAGTAGGTGCAGGTATATGATCAGTAGGTACAGGGATATAATCAGTAGGTGTACGTGTATGGTCAGGAGATGTAGGTATATGGTCAGTAGGTGTAGGTATATGGTCAGTAGGTGTAGGTATATGATCAATAGGTGTAGGTATATGATCAGTAGGTGTAGGGATATAATCAGTAGGTGCAGGTATATGATCAATAGGTGCAGGGATATAATCAGTAAGTGTAGGTATATGGTCAGTAGGTACAGGTATATGATCAGTAGGTGTGTGTATATGATCAGTAGGTGCAGGTATATGATCAGTAGGTGTAGGGATATAATCAGTAAGTGTAGGGTATATGGTCAGTAGATGTATATAGTCAGTAGGCGTCAGTATCTGGTCAGTAGGTACAGGTATATGATCAATAGTTGTAGGTATATGGTCAGTAGGTGTAGGTATATGATCAGTAAGTGTAGGGTATATGGTCAGTAGGTGTAGGTATATGATCAGTAAGTGTAGGTATATGATCAGTAGCTGTAGGTATATGGTCAGTAGATGCAGGTTTATGATCAGTAGGTGTCAGTATCTGGTCAGTAGGAGTCAGTATCTGGTCAGTAGGTGTATATAGTAAGTAGGTGTCAGTATCTGGTCAGTAGGTGTCAGTATATAGTCAGTATCTGTATATGGTGAGTAGGTGTAGGTATATGATCAGTAGGTGTAGGTATATGGTCAGTAGATGCAGGTTTATGATCAGTAGGTGTAGGTATCTGGTCAATAGGTGTCAGTATCTGATCAGTAGGTGTAGGTATATGATCAGTAGCTGTAGGTATATGGTCAGTAGATGCTGGTTTATGATCAGTAGGTGTAGGTATCTGGTCAGTAGGTGTCAGTATCTGATCAGTAGGTGTAGGTATATGGTCAGTAGATGCAGGTTTATGATCAATAGGTGTAGGTATCTGGTCAGTAGGTGTCAGTATCTGGTCAGCAGGTGTAGGTATCTGATCAGTAGGTGTAGGTATATGGTCAGTAGATGCAGGTATATGATCAGTAGGTGTCAGTATCTGGTCAGTAGGTGTAGGTATATGGTCAGTAGGTGTCAGTATCTGGTCAGTAGGTGTAGGTATCTGGTCAGTAGCTGTCAGTATCTGGTCAGTAGGTGTAGATGGTCAGTAGGTGTAGATGGTCAGTAGTTGTCAGTATCTGGTCAGTAGGTGTAGGTATATGGTCAGTAGGTGTCAGTATATAGTCAGTATCTGGTCAGTAGCTGTCAGTATCTGGTCAGTAGGTATAGATGATCAGTAGGTTGGTGGTGTGGTTTAGAGTGCAGTGATGGGGGGATGAGCGCCGCCCTGCTGGAGGCGGGGGGTCAGTGATTTGCTCCTGAGCTGCTGAATTATTAACAGTTACTAATACCTCCTGTCCCGTCCATTACCCCCCCGTCACTCCCACTGACATCTACAGAGTGTGTGTGAGAGAGAAAGTGTGTGTGTGAGAGATTGTGTGTGTGTGTGTGAGTGTGTGTGTGAGAGAGAAAGCGTGTGAGTGTGTGTGTGAGTGTGTGAGAGTGTGTGTGTGTGTGTACAGATTTTGGGAACAGCGCTCTGCACACATTCTCTCCTCTTCTTTTCTACAACTTTCTCTTGTTCTCTCTCCTCCACTCTTTCTCTCCTCTTTTTCTCCCTCTGTTTTCTACACATTTTTATCCTTTTCTTTTTCTTTCCTTTTTCTCTTAATTATTATTTTTTTGTCCTCCTTCTGTCTGTTTTTACTTTTCTTTGGTTCTCTCACTTCTTCAATCTTTCTCTTATGCTATTTTCTCTCCTCGTTTTCTTTTTCTTCTTACTTTCTTCTTACCTCCTTTTTCTTGCTCTTTATCCATTCTTATATTTACTCCTCCTCTCTCCCTCTATTTTCTTGTATTTCAACCTTTTCTCACTTTTCTCTTCTTTCTTTTTCTCTTTCTTTCTCCCCTATCCCTTTGTCACTCCTTCTTTTCTTTCTTTGTCCTCCTTCTGTCTGTTCTTACTTTTCTTTTCTTTTGTTTGCACACTTTCTCTGTCGCTCTTTTCTTTCCTTACTTTCTTCTTTTTTATTGCCTTCTCTTTGTTTTCTTTCTATTTTTTGTTCTTCTCACTCCCTCTACTTCTACGTTCCCTCTTTCTGTCTTTTTAATCTCTTCTGTTCTCTCACTTGTTTGCTCTTTCTCTTCTTTTCTACATATTCATATCCTGTTCTTTCTTTTTCTTTCTCTTTTCTTTCTCTCTCCTTTTTATCTCTCACTTGTTTGTATCTATTTCTTTTGCTCTTTTATCTCCTTACTTCCCTCATTTGTTTTCTTCCTCTTTTCCTGTGTTCTCTACTTTTATCAGTTCTGTCTTTATTCTATTCTTTTTTCGCCCTCTGTTTTATAGTTTTTCTTTCCCTTTTCTGTTCTTTCTTTCACTATTTTCTTTCCACGTCTTCTTCTGTCTCTTCTTACTTTTCTTTTGCTCTCTCTTTTCTCTCGTCTTGTTTTTCTTCTTTCCTTCATCTCTCTTCTACCCCTTTCACTTGCCATCCTTTTGCCTCTTCTTTCTTCTTTTTTGTTCTTTCTTATTTCTCTTTACTTCCCTTTCTTTCTCTTTTTCGTTTTATATTTACCCCTCCTCTCTCCCTCCATTTTCTTTCTCCTCTTTTTTTCACTCTGTTTTCTACAAATTTCTTTCAGTTTTTTCTTTACCAGTCTCCTTTTGTTTTGTTTTTTGCTTTTCTTTCATTCTTTTGTTCCTTTTTTTCTCTCTTTTCTTTCCACATCTATCTCTCTCCTTCTTTCCCTTATATCTCTTCCATTGTTCATCACTCCTCTTTTTTTCTTTTTTTTCTTTTCTTTGCCCTCCTTCTGTCTGTTCTTACTTTTCTTTTGTTATCACTCACTTGTTCCCTCTTTCTCTCCTTTTCTTCTTTTCCTTTCCTCTTCTACATATTTGTATCCCATTCTTTCTTCTTCTTTCCCTTTTCTGTGCTTTCTTTATGTCTTCCCTTCCCCTTTTGTTTCGTCATACTTTTTTTGTTCTCTTTTCTTTTCCTTATATCTCTTATCTTGTTATATATATTTTTCTCCTTTCCCTCTTATCTCTCCTTCCTGTTTCTTTCTGTTCTTGTTTTCTATATACTTCTAATATCTGTCTTTGTTCTTTCCCTTTTCTGTGCTTTCTTTTGCTCTTTTCTTTTCCCATATCCTTCTGTCTCTTCTTACTTTTCTTTCTTTCGTTCTCTCTTCTTTCCTTTTCTGTTCACATCCTTCTCTCTTCTTCTTTCCCTCATATCTCTTATACCATTTTCATTCATCTTTTTCCTTTGCTTTTCTTTGTCCTCCTCCTTTCTGTTCTTAGTTTTCATTTATTATCTCTCACTTGTTCGCTCTTTCTCTCCTTTTCTACTTATTTCTATGCTGTTCTTTCTGTTTTTTTCTTGTTTTCTCTCTACTTTTATCATCTCTGTCTTTGTTCTCCTTTTCTTTTTTTCCCCTGTCTCCATCTGTCTCTTTTTCTCTTTTCTTTTCTCGTTTCTTCTCATATCCTTCTCTCTTCTTCTTTTCTTGCTTCTTTTCACATCCTTCTCTCTTCTTCTTTCCTTTATAACTCTTCCACCATTTTCACTCAACTTTATCCTTTTCTTTCTTTTTTTGTTTTTTTCTGTACTTTTTTCCCTTTTTTCCCCTTTGTTTTCTACATGTTGTTCTTTCTGTTTTCTGTGCATCCTTTGCTCTTTTCTTTTTGCGTCTCCTTCTGTCTCTTCTTACTTTTCTTTTTCTTTCGTTCTCTCTCTCCATCTCTTTCTCTCTCTCCATCTCTCTCTCTCTCCTTCTCGCTCTCGCTCGTTTTCATTCGTTATCTCTCACTTGTTTTCTCTTTCTCTCCTTTTCTACTTATTTCTATGCTGTTCTTTCTTTTATTTTATTTTTTTCTGTCTATTTTAACATCTCCGACTTTGTTCTCCTTTTCTTTTATTCCCCCTGTTTTGTACACATCACATTGTTCTTTCCGTTTTCTGTGCATCCTTTCGCTCTCTTTTCTTTTTGCGTCTCCTTCTGTCTCTTCTTACTTTTCTTTCTTTCGTTCTCTCTCTCTCTCTCTCTCTCTCTCTCTCTCTCTCTCTCGCTCCACTGAATGCCTGCCGGTCTCTCTCCTCGGCCGAGCTGGTCGTTGCCGTGGGCGACGAGGAGCTGTCGTCTCTTGTTAACGTCTCCACGGTGACCAGGCTTCTTCCTCCTTGATTAGAGCAAGTGTGTGTGTGTGTGTGAGAGAGACCGCCGGTTCCCCCTGCTCTCTCTCTCTCTCACACACACACACACACTACCCCCCTGAGCCAGTCTTAAAGATCAGTGATTTGGTCAATTGGTCTGGCACATCCTATCCCACTCTGTGTCCTGACACACACACAAACACGCACCACACACACACACACACACACACACACACACACACACACGTCTCAGCGTCTCTGTGATGCTTCTTCTACATAGTTCTTTAAAATCCTTCCAAAAGTGTCCTACTACAGTTAAACGTCAAATAAACCCCTATTGTCTAAAGTATTTGGACACCTGATCCTCAATTCAAACTACAGTATTTAAGCTTGACTGAACCACAGTCCAGAGTCATTAGTATGGAGCTGACCCACTTCTGCAGCGTCTGAGGAGCGTCTGAGGGAACCGGACGTTCCTTCAAAACATCTGTGTGACCCTGATGCTGGACAAGGAGGCCTGAAGACAAGGAGTTCCTTCAATTTTACCAAATTGAAAACCTCTGGAATATAATCAAGAGGAAGATGGATGATCACAAACCATCAAACCACCAAACTGAACTGCTTGAATTTTTACACCAGGAGTAAAGCAGCATAAAGTTATCCAAAAGCAGTGTGTAAGACTGGTGGAGGAGAACATGATGCCAAGATGCATGAAAAAAAAACTGTGATTAAAAACCAGGGTTATTCCACCAAATATTGATTATTTCTGAACTCTTAAAACTTTATGAATATGAACTTTGCATTATTTGAGGTCTGAAAGCTCTGCATCTTTTTTGTGTTATTTCAGCCATTTCTCATTTTCTGCAAATAAATGCAGAATAAACATGTTCTGCTCCAAATGACATGCGCATTTGTATCTTAACAGTGCGGTGCTTTTGTGCATCTCAGCAGAGGAAACTAAGCTGCTGGTTGACGCTGTGAAGGAGCTCCAGCAGCTCATTTACGGGAAAAGCATGTTATATGTGTGTGTAACGAGTGGGAGTGTACACATGCTGAGTGCACGCAGTGTGCATGGTGCTCCTGCATGGCTAAGATTTGATTGGGTGGCTGACTGTTGACTGTTGTCAGGGTTTTAATCAGTCAGTTGAGCCCCTGTGTTTCCCGCTGCCAAGATAGAAACACCCCAGAAATTTACCTGAACACTCCTCACTTCCCGAGCCTAACCCGACCCGGCCCAACCCATAAACTGTCATTATGAGCCTGAGTCTGATTTGAACCCCACATTTTTTTAGTAAGTAGAGCGTTAAAACAGAGCTTTTTATAGACACCTACGTCTCAGGCCCGGCCCGAGAAAAGTGGTGGAAATCTTGGCCCGACCCAGCCCATGTTCAGGTTGGGCCTTGGGTTGGGTCAGATTCGGGCAGAGAATCTAAGCTCTAGTCAGGAAAACCAGAGAATCATCCAAATCAAAATAACAACTGCTGTACCTGGTAGTAGATCAGGGAAAGACCTGTTTTTCTGTGTAAATAAATAATGCCTGAATGCTGCAGTGTTTTAGGGAACAGTAAAGAGGTCACTAACAGCAGCACAACACATTAAACATGTATAGTTTTACCGTCCAGCATCTGATACAGCCTGGACTTAAGAGCTTTCTGCGTTCTCAGAGTCGTAGATACTAGTGTTGTAGAACTCGAGTCCGGTCTCTAGACCAAAAACGAGTGTTCTCCGTCTCGTCTCAGACTCTGAGACTGTGGACGAGACCAAATGAGTTTTTCTATCGTTACTGAACATCAATCATTCATTCAAACAGATCCAATCAGTCCTTTCACTGTGTGTCTAAAACCTGCACACTGATTGGCTAACAGAGAAAAAACAAGCTATTCCCACTTTCAATCAGCATACAATCAACACTTTTAATTGTGAATAGTCCGATGTTAAATGTGCTGTTTTTTCACACCGGCTCTCTGGAGTTATAATATTTGTTTATGTGAATCATCGTAAATTTGTATGCAGGACTTTCCGAAAGAAGAAACATTCAGCAGAATGTAAATTCTGCCCCATATACTAATACTAATGCTACCAGGGAGAGAACTACCATTAGTGACAAGCTAGCTAACCTTAGTGATGAGCTAGCTAAAATACTAATGCTACTGGGGAGAGAACTACCATTAGTGACGAGCTAGCTAACCTTAGCGACAAGCTAGCTAAAATACTAATGCTACCATGGAGAGAACTACCATTAGAGATGGGCTAGCTAACCTTAGCGATGAGCTAGCTAAAATACTAATGCTACCATGGAGAGAACTACCATTAGTGACGAGCTAGCTAACCTTAGCAATGAGCTAGCTAAAATACTAATGCTACTGGGGAGAGAACTACCATTAGTGACGAGCTAGCTAACCTTAGCGACAAGCTAGCTAAAATACTATTGCTACCAAGGAGAAAACTACCATTAGTAAAAAGCTAGCTAACCTTAGCAACAAGCTAGCTAAAATACTATTGCTACCAAGGAGAAAACTACCATTAGTAAAAAGCTAGCTAACCTTAGCAATGAGCTAGCTAAAATACTAATGCTACTGGGGAGAGAACTACCATTAGTGATGAGCTAGCTAACCTTAGCGACGAAATAACTAAAAATACTAATGCTACCAGGGAGAGAACTACTATCATTAGTGATGAGCTAGCTAACCTTAGCAATGAGCTACCTAAAATACTAATGCTACTGGGGAGAGAATTGCCGTTAGTGATGAGCTACCTAACCTTAGTGACAAGTTAGCTAACCTTAAATATGAGGTAGCTAACCTTAGCGACAAGCTAGCTAAAATACTATTGTTACCTGGGAGAGAACTACCATTAGTGACAAGCTAGCTAACCTTAGTATAGTGATGAGCTAGCTAAAAAACTAATGCTACCAAGGAAAGAACTACCATTAGTGATGAACTAGCTTACCCTAATGATGAGCTAGCTAACCTTAGCAACGAGCTATCTAACCTTTGGGAGGATCTGTTTGAGGGCAAATTCTGATTGTTTTTATATTTTACAATTTAGCTAAAATACTAATGTTTACGAGGCAGAGAACTACCATTAGTGCCAAGCTAGCTAACCTTAGCGATGAGCTAGCTAAAATACTAATGCTACTGGGGAGAGAACTACCATAAGTGACGAGCTAGCTAACCTTAGCGATGAGCTAGCTAACCTTAGCAATGAGCTGGCTAACCTTAGCGATGAGCTAGCTAGCCTTAGCAATGAGCTGGCTAACCTTAGCGATGAGCTAGCTAAAATACTAATGCGACCGGGGAGAGAACTACCATTATGATGAGCTGTTTGAGGGGAAATTGTGATTGTTTTCACATTTTATAATAAAAATGAATGGAATATTAATTTTTATTTTTAAATCTTAATCTGGTCTTGTTTTTTCTCGGTCTTGGTCTTGACTAAAACACTAGTAGGTACACATGTTCACCAGAAAACACTACAGACTGCGTGAGATCACGGGTCAGGAGCTGGAGTCCGTCCAATCGCCCTTCACTCGACTCCAGCTGCCCACTGACCGACATCACCGCCCCCGGGGGCCGCAAAACTGCCCCCGCGACTGTGATGTCACTTCCTGCAGTTTATGCCCTGCCTAAAGCACAGCTGTCTGTCTCTGTGTAGTTTATCTGCCCTAGAGAAACACACACACACACACACACACACAAAAACCATCTGCTTTTAGTCCTGCCCTTCAGACAACCTTCATGCAAGCAGAGAGTAAAGGTTCTCTCAGAATTACCATCAGTGTTAAAGCTGGTATCTCCAAAATCTCCAAACATCTAAGCAGCTATTTAGAGTGTTTACACACTTTGGACCAATTCTGGGCTTGTTTAGGGGAGGAGCTTATTATCACTGGTCTGTTTTCACACACAAGAACTTCTTCCAGACTATAGATCGATTGTGCAATTTAAAAGAAAGTCCCTTTTCTGTGCATAGTTTTGTTAAATCTTTAAATCTTTGTTTGCTGCTTTTTATTATTTTTATTGAATATAAAAGCTGGAGTGCTCAGCATTTCACTCCACTACAAAATAAATAAATCTTAGCAAGTGAAAGTTTCTTATTTTAAGGGAATAAATTGTGTTTTCTTCTATGATTGGGCTTTTTGTCTAACTAAGCATTGTGTAAGTATTAGATTATTTTGCTTCATTTAGGAAATAATGATCTTAATCAATCTTACTTAGACTTTTCACCTTATTTAACAATTTAAACTGAAAAAAAGCACAAGAAAGTCAGCAGTTATTCTGATAAGTGTGTCAAAATTTGAGACAAAATATCTGTGATTTTTGCGTGATTTAAGTCTTACTTCACTCCTTTTTTAAGACTTTTTTATAGAAATCTTACTAAGAAAAAATAGCTCATCCCATTGATATATTTGTATGCTTAATGTAAGCATATATATATCCTAATTTACATATATTTTGTCTAGTTTTTGCCAGTGTTTTTTTTGTGTGTGTACAGGAGCTCCTCCTCCAAACCAGCAGTCCTTCTGGTATAAAATGATATGTGATAAGTGGAAGCATTATCTTACAAAATGAACCAATCACTTGACCCCACAAGCAGCACAGGGAGCAGATAGCTTCTACACCTGCAGCAGAACCAACGCACCCAGATCACCAACTTCAGGAGATCAGTACTCTGGACCACTGCCAGCTTCAAAACAGTTTTCACACTCAAACAAACATAACAAACGTACCAAACTAAAACAAGTAAAACACCATTAGAGCTCTTCTCCACTGCAGGAAAAACAGTTCTGAACACAGATGTAACCGTGTAGAGCCTGGTACTGTTAGCTAACCATATTTTGGACCATATAACCATTCATTGCTAACACTACATTAGGCCATTCCACCAAATAGGTGCCATTTCTGTCCCCAGGAAATTACAAGTGTAAATGTGCACACAACGTACATTAAAATACAGACAGCTAAATCAAGAAACAAAGAAACTTTTGTACAAATCAGTACAAGTACAGTGTCTGATAATACAACAAAAACAAATTACAAACTTACGTTGAGGATCTTCAGTGAACAGAAGAGTAAAGCTAAAGCTAAAGCTAAAACTCTTCATGCTACCACATGGATTCTCTATTTTGGCTTGTTAACTGAGCATAAAACTCAGTACTGCCAATCAATGGACAGGTGAGGAATTACACCTGGGGAAAAGGTGACACCTTGCTATTTATAGGTTTATGTTTGAGTAAAATGAACATTATTGTTTTATTCTATAAACTACAGACAACATTTCTCCCAAATTCCAAATAAAAATATTCTCATTTAGAGCATTTATTTACAGAAAATGAGAAATGACTGAAATAACAAAAAAGATGCAGAGCTTTCAGACCTCAAATAATACAAAGAAAACAAGTCAAGTCAAGTCAAGTCAAGAGGCTTTTATTGTCATTACATCTGAGTACAGGTACACAGTGTGATGAAATTACGTTCCTCCGGAACCATGGGGCAACATGGAACCACAAGGAATAGACAACATAAAGTGCAGGAGTGACGACAGTGCAACATAAAATTATAAAATTATAACACTAAATAACAATAAATACAATAAATACAAAAGACGAGAGAATTTAAAGACAGGACAGTGCAGTACCGATACGGTATAATAAGTGTATAGTGGGGATAAGGTGCAGAGATGTGTGACATACTGTAACATATAGAACATATATAATCACAGCAGTTACTGAGGTAGAGTTTATAGTTTTTAAGAGTGCAGCAAATAAAGTCATGTCAGCCTCTGTGTGCTGACTGGGTGTGTGTGTGGGTGAAGTTCAGTTCTTTGTGAGTGTAAAGGGGGGGGGGGTGTACAGTTTAGTTTTGTGTAAAGGGGGGGTGTACAGTTTAGTTTTGTGCGAGTGTGTTGGGTGTGGTGGGTGGGGTGGGTGTTCAGTTCTGAATATGAACAAGTTCATATTCATAAAGTTTTAAGAGTTCAGAATCAATATTTGTTGGAATAACCCTGGTTTTTAATCACAGTTTATTTCATGCATCTTGGCATCATGTTCTCCTCCACCAGTCTTACACACTGCTTTTGGATAACTTTATGCTGCTTTACTCCTAATGCAAAAATTTCGAGCAGTTCAGTTTGGTGGTTTGATGGCTTTTGATCATCCATTGTCTTCTTGATATATATTCCAGAGGTTTTCAATTTGGTAAAATCATAGAAACTCATCCTTTTGGTTGGTCTCTTATTATACTGTAGCTGCTGGTGGATCTGGGCCAAAAAACTCCAAGTCCCAGCATCCACAGCAACAACAAAGTACAAAACCCCAGTCAAACCAAAGTTCTCTGTCGCACCTTTGTAGAGTAATGAAAAAAATGAAAAGAAAAGCTCTTAAAAGAAATGAAAAAGCTGCAAAAACTGTGTGTTTTAGTAAGTTTAAAGCTGTATGTATCAGTATCAGAGTGGGCGGAGCCTCAGACAGACTCAGAGTTAATACGTCTCCATCACTGCATGCAGTCTGTACACTGTGTGGATGTGAAGTAAAAGGTCAGATCAGTGCTGAGAGGCCTGAGCACACTTTACTGACCTTTTACATTTCCCAGAGTAAAACAAATACAGGGAACTAGCAGCATTTAAAAAATGAATCATGACTATAACTCATTTTTAAGTGATTGACACTAATATAAAGCTAATTTAATTTATTATTATTTATTATTATTTATTTTGTAGTTTAAGCAGTAATATGGATAAAATATTGTGCTTAATGGTACCAGTGTGCTGCACCGCCATCCCTGCTAATCCTATTTATTCTATAAACTGGGGTGTCGGGTCGCTTTTTGCGAGAGTTCTTTTTCTTCTGGCCATGTCACACGTCTTTACATTCTTACGTCACACGTACAGCCTCTAAAAGAGGATCCGGCTCAGTTTTACTGAACGTGAGCGGCTGGTGGAGCAATGGGGACTTCAGAAGAGGAAACTCAGAGCTCAGTAGCTCATTCACTCATAGTAAAACCAAAGAAACGAAGGAGTGAAGTTTCTGACTGAGCGCTCTCTCTCTCTCTCTCTCTGACTGAACATAACCTGGAATCGGATTCATCCGCTCTGAAAGGAGACCGCATCACACCCTCTCAGTTTAAAATGATTCTTCCGCATGCTCTGTGCAATTACCCATTCTCACCATTCTCATTCTAAATCCCAAAACGTATGACTTATCAGATTTAATAAAGCGCCACAAAAAACATGCTCAATGTTTGTTCCAAAAAGCTCTAGAAAGATTGAGCCTCTCAATATGACAGTATGAGAATGTGATATTTATTGCTTTCTGTATTTTTTTGGTTACAATTTAGAAAAAAAGTATTGTTTGGGTGTCGGTATTAAATTTAAAGTGTCGTATCAGTATTAATATTGATTTTTTCCTAATCTTAACTCAATCAATTTCACTGACATGATCAATATCTTATATGATTTTACATCATATTTTATATATTTCTAAATATTTAGGCAATATTTTAATATAGATAGAAAACTTCCAAAATGTTTATACACCCTTATTCAAAAATCTTATTTAATGTTTTTTCTAATTTGAATGATGTCAGTTTAAAGGCTTTTCTTGATTTGCTCGTTTTTCGGGCTGTTTTCTTTTATTGGCTAATAAAAGAAGAACATTTTAATGTGCAGCACAAATACGCATCTCAGAGCGACATACTGTAGGTCAAACAGAGCGAGTACTAAATGCTTTCTAGCTAAATTACTCTTTTAAGTGTAAATAAGACAACCAATCATCTACAGTAATGGTTCTCAAACTGTGGTACACAATGCATTTCAGGGTGGTTCACCAGATGATCTCAAAAAAATGTAATGCATACAGACTCACCTGTAAAAACACAGCATAAAAACTTCAGACAAACCTCAGTTCTCTGTCGCACCTTTGTAGTGTGGCGACCTGTAACAGTGGGTAGCAAAGAGAAGAGAAAAGAAAAGAGAAAACTGCTACAGGAAGACGTCTGGCTGACCCACATGGAAACAGCAGCTTTAACCTTTAGCTTAGCTTAACAATGATTAAGGACTGAGTCTCAGTTTCAGCAGAGAAGAGAATTAGAATTAAAGTTCTGACAGGTGAAGAACTGCAGTAATAAAGTCATTGATTAGATGAGAAAATAAAAAGCTACTGGACAACTAAACAATACGGATCGGTCGTGTATATATGTGTTATCTTTACCTGTAGTGGACGAGCATTGTTCTGCTGGAATAATAAAACATAGTGTGCAAACCATATGGAGACAGTTTCCATATTTTGGCGGTTGCAGGTGATGCAGTTGATATACCTGTGTGTGTGTGTGTGTGTGTGTGTGTGGTACTGGTGCTGTGTATGCAGTGTGCAGTGCTGCAGTGACTCAGAGAGACAGAGTGAGTAATGGGCGAGTGAAGGCTTCCCTCCAGCTATAGCTTCTTCACTTGTTTATGTGTGGAGGGGAGAGGGGTGAACATATGGTCCGCTAAAGCGTGGACTTGTCTTCCCCGAGCCCACGGGCAGCCTGTCTCACTGCATAACTAACGCATGACCACCCACCACCCAGCTCCCTCTCGCGCTCCCTGTCTCTCTCTCTCGCTTTTTCTCTATCTTTCTCTCTCTCTATCACTCTTTTTGCTCTCTGTCCCAGTATCCTACAATTTCCTTCCTCTTTCTTATTGATCATTCCTCTCTCTCTGTTACTGTCTCTCATCCTTACTGTCTCCCTCTCACTTTATCACCCTGACGACCACACACACACACACACACACCACTGTGCGCATCTTACCAGTTACCGTTTTACACATTTAACATCACTACATATTTAGTATTAGCACACCAGCTACAAGTCTCGTCCTACACCCCAACTTATCACCTCATCTCATCCCCACCTTATTCCCAACTATCCAACTCATCCCTAAACCCTACCTCATCCTCAACTCTCCAACTCATACCTAACCTCCCAACTCATCCCCCCATCATCCCCAACTCTCCAACTCATCCCCAATCACCCAACTCTCCACCTCTGCAACTCATCCCTAAACCCCTACCTCATCCTCAAACCTCCGGCTCATACCTAACCTCCCAACTCATCCCCAACTTATCCCCAACTCATCACTAAATCCTCACCATCATCCCCAACTCTCCAACTCATCCCTAAACCCCTACCTCATCCCCAAACCTCCAGCTCATACCTAACCTCCCAACTCATCCCCAACTCATCCCTAAATCCCCACCATCATCCCCAACTCTCCAACTCATCCCCAATTACCCAACTCTCCACCTCCGCAACTCATCCCTAAATCCCCACCATCATCCCCAACTCTCCAACTCAAACCCAATTACCCAACTCTCCACCTCTGCAACTCATCCCTAAATCCTCACATCATTCTCAACTCTCCAACTCATCCCCAATTCTCCAACTAATACCTTAACTGACAACTCATCCTGAATTCTCAAACTCATCCCCAATTACCCAGCTTATCCTCAAGTCTCCAACTCATGCCCAACTCTCCAACTCATCCCCAATTACCCAACTCATTCCCAACTCTCCACCTCATCCCTAACTCTCCAACTTATTCTTATTCCCAAGAATCCAACTTTTCCCCAATTACCCAACCTATCCTAACAACTCATTCTCAACTGGTCACCAATTTCCCACCTCATCCCCAACTCGCCAACTTATCCTCAATTCATAGCCAATTTCCCATCTCACTGCTAACTCTCCAACTCATCCCTAAATCCCCAACTCATCTCAAACTCTCCAACTTATCCCCAGTTACCCAACTCATCTCAAACTCTCCAACTTATCCCCAGTTACCCAACTCATCTCAAACTCTCCAACTTATCCCCAGTTACCCAACTCATCTCAAACTCTCCAACTTATCCCCAGTTACCCAACTCATCTCAAACTCTCCAACTTATCCCCAGTTACCCAACTCATCTCAAACTCTCCAACTTATCCCCAGTTACCCAACTCATCTCAAACTCTCCAACTTATCCCCAGTTACCCAACTAATCTCAAACTCTCAAACTTACCCCAGGTACCCAACTCATCTCAAACTCTCCAACTTATCCCCAGTTACCCAACTCTCCACCTCCACAACTCATCCCTAAATCCCCACCTCATCCTCAACTCTCCAACTAATACCCAAGCTCCCAACTCATTCCCAACTCTCCACCTCCACAACTCATCCCTAAATCCCCACCTGATCCTGAACGCATCCCACGACTCTCCATCTCATACCTCACCTCCCAACTCATCTTCAACTCATCACCTCATCACCAATTACCCAACTCATTCTTAACTCTCCACCTCCCTAAATTCTCTACTTATACCCAACTCCCCAACTCATCCCCAACTCACCCCCGAATATCCAACTCATCACCTACTCTCTCAAACCTTATTTCCGAGCTCATCCCCTCCCCAATTCTCCACACCTGGCATTAGGTATGGTGCCAGTAGGGTCATGTTAATCCTATTCTACACCTCTACTCTACACCTATATTCTACAAGCTGTGTGTGCATCTCACTATCAGATACTGGTGCAACACAAAGTATCTGAGTGCGGTCATCAGAATAAGCTGCAAACATTTGGAGATGAAGTGTGTGTGTGTGTGTGTGTGTTTGTTTGTGTGTGTGTGTGTGTGTTGGGGGATCACTGAGGCCTAATGACTCTCCGACATGCTAACGCTCAAGTGCACCAATAGAGTAATGACATTTACAACTGCAACACACACACACACACACACACACACACACACACACACACACATTTACTCCCTTCAGGTCAATGAATTCACACACAGTGAAACCCTGCAGGTTGTTTGGACCACACAAACACAAACACACACACACACACACCCTGCAGGTTACTGGTGTGATTGACGGATCTCCTGATGCTGAGTGGCAGGAGCTGATGTTTCCCCTCATTTCCTCTTCCTGTTCTTCGGGTCAGGTGACACCCATAGGTGCCATGGTGATACAACACCCTCCCTCCCCCTGTGTGTGTGTGTGTGTGTGTGTTTTGTCTTGAGGGATCAGAACCAGAGGAGCAAAAAACAGCTGCTACCCATCACTGTCAGACAAACAGATACACTGACGATCCTGCTAGCGAAGAATACACTGACTCTAATGCTAAAGACTCTGTGTATCTGTAGCATTAGAGTCAGTGTATCTGTAGCATTAGAGTCGGTGTATCTATAGCATTAGAGTCAGTGTATCTATAGCATTAGATTCAGTGTATCTGTAGCATTAGCGTCAGTGTATCTATAGCATTAGAGTCAGTGTATCTATAGCATTAGATTCAGTGTATCTGTAGCATTAGCGTCAGTGTATCTGTAGCATTAGAGTCAGTGTATCTTTAGCATTAGAGCCAGTGTATCTATAGCATTAGAGTCAGTGTATCTATAGCATTAGAGTCAGTGTATCTGTAGCATTAGAGTCAGTGTATCTATAGCGTTAGAGTCAGTGTATCTATAGCATTAGAGTCAGTGTATCTATAGCATTAGATTCAGTGTATCTGTAGCATTAGCGTCAGTGTATCTGTAGCATTAGAGTCAGTGTATCTTTAGCATTAGAGCCAGTGTATCTATAGCATTAGAGTCAGTGTATCTATAGCATTAGAGTCAGTGTATCTATAGCATTAGAGTCAGTGTATCTATAGCATTAGAGTCAGTGTATCTATAGCATTAGATTCCGTGTATCTATAGCATTAGAGTCAGTGTATCTTTAGCATTAGAGCCAGTGTATCTAAAGCATTAGAGCCAGTGTATCTAAAGCATTAGAGTCAGTGTATCTATAGCATTACAGCCAGTGTATATATAGCATTAGATTCAGTGTATCAGTAGCATTAGAGCCAGTGTATCTATAGCATTAGATTCAGTGTATCTATAGCATTAGAGTCAGTGTATCTTTAGCATTAGAGCCAGTGTATCTATAGCATTAGAGTCAGTGTATCTATAGCATTAGAGTCAGTGTATCTATATCATTACAGTCAGTGTATCTATAGCATTACAGTCAGTGTATCTTTAGCATTAGAGTCAGTGTATCTACAGCATTAGAGTCAGTGTATCTATAGCATTAGATTCCGTGTATCTATAGCATTAGAGTCAGTGTATCTTTAGCATTAGAGCCAGTGTATCTATAGCATTAGAGTCAGTGTATCTATATCATTACAGACAGTGTATCTATAGCATTAGATTCAGTGTATCAGTAGCATTAGAGTCAGTGTATCTATATCATTAGATTCTGTGTATCTATAGCACTAGAGTCAGTGTATCTTTAGCATTAGAGCCAGTGTATCTATAGCATTAGAGTCAGTGTATCTATAGCATTAGAGTCAGTGTATCTATATCATTACAGTCAGTGTATCTATAGCATTACAGTCAGTGTATCTTTAGCATTAGAGTCAGTGTATCTATAGCATTAGAGTCAGTGTATCTACAGCATTAGAGTCAGTGTATCTATAGCATTAGATTCCGTGTATCTATAGCATTAGAGTCAGTGTATCTTTAGCATTAGAGCCAGTGTATCTATAGCATTAGAGTCAGTGTATCTATAGCATTAGATTCCGTGTATCTATAGCATTAGAGTCAGTGTATCTATAGCATTAGAGTCAGTGTATCTACAGCATTAGAGTCAGTGTATCTATAGCATTAGATTCCGTGTATCTATAGCATTAGAGTCAGTGTATCAGTAGCATTAGAGCCAGTGTATCTATAGCATTAGAGTCGGTGTATCTATAGGGTTAGAGTCAGTGTATCTATAGCGTTAGAGTCCGTGTATCTATAGCATTAGAGTCAGTGTATCTTTAGCATTAGAGCCAGTGTATCTATAGCATTAGAGTCAGTGTATCTATAGCATTAGAGTCAGTGTATCTATATCATTACAGTCAGTGTATCTATAGCATTACAGTCAGTGTATCTTTAGCATTAGAGTCAGTGTATCTATAGCATTAGAGTCAGTGTATCTATAGTATTAGATTCCGTGTATCTATAGCATTAGAGTCAGTGTATCTTTAGCATTAGAGCCAGTGTATCTATAGCATTAGAGTCAGTGTATCTATAGCATTACAGCCAGTGTATCTATAGCATTAGAGTCAGTGTATCTATAGCATTAGATTCCGTGTATCTATAGCATTAGAGTCAGTGTATCTTTAGCATTAGAGCCATTGTATCTATAGCATTAGAGTCAGTGTATCTATAGCATTACAGCCAGTGTATCTATAGCATTAGATTCAGTGTATCTATAGCATTAGAGCCAGTGTATCTATAGCGTTAGAGTCAGTGTATCTATAGCGTTAGAGTCAGTGTATCTATAGCATTAGAGTCAGTGTATCTATAGCATTAGAGTCGGTGTATCTATAGCTTTAGATTCTGTGTATCTATAGCATTAGAGTCAGTGTATCTATAGCATTAGAGCCAGTGTATCTATAGCATAAGAGTCAGTGTATCTATAGCATTACAGCCAGTGTATCTATAGCATTAGATTCAGTGTATCAGTAGCATTAGAGCCAGTGTATCTATAGCATTAGAGTCAGTGTATCTATAGCATTAGAGCCAGTGTATCTATAGCATTAGAGTCAGTGTATCTATAGCGTTAGAGTCAGTGTATCTATAGCATTACAGCCAGTGTATCTATAGCATTAGATTCAGTGTATCTATAGCGTTAGAGTCAGTGTATCTATAGCATTAGAGTCAGTGTATCTTTAGCATTAGAGTCAGTGTATCTATAGCATTAGATTCCGTGTATCTATAGCATTAGAGCCAGTGTATCTTTAGCATTAGAGCCAGTGTATCTATAGCATTACAGCCAGTGTATCTATAGCATTAGAGTCAGTGTATCAGTAGCATTAGAGTCGGTGTATCTATAGCATTAGAGTCAGTGTATCTTTAGCATTAGAGCCAGTGTATCTATAGCATTAGAGTCAGTGTATCTATAGCATTAGAGTCAGTGTATCTATATCATTACAGTCAGTGTATCTATAGCATTACAGTCAGTGTATCTTTAGCATTAGAGTCAGTGTATCTATAGCATTAGAGTCAGTGTATCTATAGTATTAGATTCCGTGTATCTATAGCATTAGAGTCAGTGTATCTTTAGCATTAGAGCCAGTGTATCTATAGCATTAGAGTCAGTGTATCTATAGCATTACAGCCAGTGTATCTATAGCATTAGAGTCAGTGTATCTATAGCATTAGATTCTGTGTATCTATAGCATTAGAGTCAGTGTATCTTTAGCATTAGAGCCAGTGTATCTATAGCATTAGAGTCAGTGTATCTATAGCATTACAGCCAGTGTATCTATAGCATTAGATTCAGTGTATCTATAGCATTAGAGCCAGTGTATCTATAGCGTTAGAGTCAGTGTATCTATAGCGTTAGAGTCAGTGTATCTATAGCATTAGAGTCAGTGTATCTATAGCATTAGAGTCGGTGTATCTATAGCTTTAGATTCTGTGTATCTATAGCATTAGAGTCAGTGTATCTATAGCATTAGAGCCAGTGTATCTATAGCATAAGAGTCAGTGTATCTATAGCATTACAGCCAGTGTATCTATAGCATTAGATTCAGTGTATCAGTAGCATTAGAGCCAGTGTATCTATAGCATTAGAGTCAGTGTATCTATAGCATTAGAGCCAGTGTATCTATAGCATTAGAGTCAGTGTATCTATAGCGTTAGAGTCAGTGTATCTATAGCATTACAGCCAGTGTATCTATAGCATTAGATTCAGTGTATCTATAGCGTTAGAGTCAGTGTATCTATAGCATTAGAGTCAGTGTATCTTTAGCATTAGAGTCAGTGTATCTATAGCATTAGATTCCGTGTATCTATAGCATTAGAGCCAGTGTATCTATAGCATTAGAGCCAGTGTATCTATAGCATTACAGCCAGTGTATCTATAGCATTAGAGTCAGTGTATCAGTAGCATTAGAGTCGGTGTATCTATAGCATTAGAGTCAGTGTATCTATAGCGTTAGAGTCAGTGTATCTTTAGCATTAGAGTCGGTGTATCTATAGCGTTAGAGTCGGTGTATCTATAGCATTAGAGTCAGTGTATCAGTAGCATTAGAGTCAGTGTATCTTTAGCATTAGAGTCGGTGTATCTATAGCGTTAGAGTCAGTGTATCTTTAGCATTAGAGTCGGTGTATCTATAGCGTTAGAGTCAGTGTATCTATAGCGTTAGAGTCAGTGTATCTATAGCATTAGAGTCAGTGTATCAGTAGCATTAGAGTCAGTGTATGAGTAGCATTAGAGTCAGTGTATCTTTAGCATTAGAGTCGGTGTATCTATAGCGTTAGAGTCGGTGTATCTATAGCGTTAGAGTCAGTGTATCTATAGCGTTAGAGTCAGTGTAATAATGTGTTTTACATTAAGTGTTTTAGACTCTGTGGTTAGAGCTCTGTGGTTTTGGAGTAACACTGTGCTGCTAGTTTTCCTGCTTTAATCACTCAGCTCTCCTCAGTGAGGGCAGGTAGTTAGTTGATTGGTTAATTGGTTAGTTGTTAGTTTAATTTTTTGGGTCAGGTGTGCTGTAATAAACTAATAAGGAGGATTCAGAGGATATTCAGTATTTAGGAGGTAAATGTACACAGAATAAAACGTACAGGGTTCTGAACTTATTTATTTACCATAGAATGTGATAGAGGCCAGTTTTTGAAAAGTAAACTAATGGTAATGTGGGACAAATCTTAACGTGGCTTAATGTACTAAAACAAAGAGCCAGAAACACCAAACATCTCTAATTTATTTCACTGCATAATAAAGAGGGTAAATGTTAAAACGTGTTACAGCTGGTTCTGGAGTATCACTGACCTGTTTTAGTGATTT
The DNA here is from genome assembly GCF_023375975.1 of Astyanax mexicanus. Classification (NCBI taxonomy): domain Eukaryota; kingdom Metazoa; phylum Chordata; class Actinopteri; order Characiformes; family Acestrorhamphidae; genus Astyanax; species Astyanax mexicanus. The sequence continues at coordinate 55,981,744 of NC_064413.1, read as the reverse complement.
TATGCTGTGAGACTCTCAGCTCTCCTCAGTAAGGGAAGTTAGTTTATTAGTTGGATCAGCTTTGTGTAATATGCTGTAAACATATGGTCGGAGTTTACTAGACCCCTGCTGACCTCTGCAGCTGCGCTGTAGCATTAGCTTAAAGTTAGCATTTTTCTCATTACTATTCTTTAAACGATCTCATTATTCAGAGGATCCAGTGATATTTAGGAGGTAAATGTACACAGAATAAAACGTACAGGATTCTGAACTTATTTATTTACCACAGAATGTGACAGAGGGCAGTTTATGGAAAGCCCGTTCATTTTTCTCATAGAGAAAAAACTCTCAGACACAGAAGCCACACGAGGACTACAGACTGACGCACGACTTCAGTGATCTATTCGTTATAAGGGTATAAGAGTTATAATAAATCTAAAAGAAAATAATTAAAAGTAAACTATTGTTAAGTTGTTTGCACAGATAAATGATAAAAATAAATGATATTAGAACTGTAGGAAAGAATGTGTCCTGAAAATGTGAGTTTGATAAAATGTGTGTGTGTAGCTGTAAGGTGTGTGTGTGTGTGTGTGTTATATATTTGGAAGGCTGCCATGACCCATCCATTCTCACTGGATGAAATATCAGTGTATCAAAGCGGAAAGACCAAAATGTCTTGGGCACACACACACACACACACACACACACACACACACACACTGAGGGCAAGGTGCTTGGGGATGGGTCTTAGAGACAGCAGAAATCATGAACACTTTTCCCGTTAAGCTGTGTGTGTGTGTTTGTTTGTTAGGAGTATATTAATTCAGTGCTTTAAATTTGATGATGATTCTTAAGAAAACAATTCAGTACATCAAGTAATCTCTAATAAAGTCAGGTTGATTACTCTGGTGTGGCTCAGGACTCTTTACACTGCAGCAAATTCAATTAAACACAATTTTAATTCTGGAACCAACCATCAAACATCTCCGACTCTAAAACTGAAGATGTCCCTGGACGTGGACAGAAGAGAAAACCTAAAGAAAGGTTATTATGGTCTGGATAGTGGATATACAGCTCCAATCAAGTTCCAAAGAAATTCAAGCTGTCCTGCAGGCTCAGGGTGCATCAGTGTTAGTGCAAACCAATGGTAGTCTACAAGAGACTTTTTATAGGGCAGCGGGGAAAGCAGATTTATGGTATACCATATTTTTTTGACTATAAGATGCTCTTAAATCCTGTAATTTTGCCAAAAATCATCAGAGCTCCTTATAATCCGGTGCTCCTTATGTATGAATTCTACCAGTCAGGTATTAAGGAGCAGTAAAGTCACTCCACTGAAGTACAGAGTTATAAGGGTGTGTTTATAGTAAAGTTTCTTCAGCACTAAGGCTGGAGCAGTATTAGCATTTAGCTTTAGTATTAGTATTAGTATTAGCATTAGCTTTTGCCGTTAGACTCTAGTCTAAGTGCTTACCGTGTTAAAACAAGCTACTTGGGATGAACCACTAGCTTTACTAGCGCTAAGCACTGCTAACTGCGCTAAAATACTGTAGATGGAAGCGCTTTACTCACACAAAATAAATGTTTTTTTTTTCCAGAGAGAAATCTGTGTAGATTAACAACCAGCACTCATTTGACCTTTGAGTTTTTACTTATGTACTTAGGCATTTCCCCACGCTTCCACATTAGAAGGGAAACATGGCGACACCCTCGTTGCTTACGAGTGTCGCTTAAAATGCATCTTATAATCCGGTGCACCTTATGTATTAAAGTAGAACAGAAAATAGACATTAATTGATAGTGCGCCTTATAATTAAGCCATAATACATGAGAGTGAGTGCTATAAGGTGTAATATTGGCACTGCTGTGCTGCGGTTGTGCCTACATTATAGCACAAACCTCAAGTGTATTATTGTGATTATATCACAGTTCCATTGTCACTGATTATTGAAATATTATAAAGAGATCTGTTTGGTTATAAAAACAAAAATAGTTCCATTGCTGCTCTGATTTTAGCTGTGCTGTTTGGCTTGTAAGTGCTGCATCGTTGCTAGGTTACCTGTATGTGGCGGAGTAATACATGGAGAGCTTCGGTTACAGTGCATTACCGGCTGATAATGGCACTCATTGAACACCTTTTAGCCAATCACATTGCAGGGTCGGAACTAACTGTGGTATAATGCGCTAATAATACAGCCATTCTAATAATAGTGAATATTGATTCTTGCATAGAATTTCGATGCATTACGTGTCACTGATTCAGGTTTCACACACACACACACACACACATGCACACACACTACAAGAAAGAGTTTTGAGTCCTACAGGCAGTCTCTAACAACTAAATAAAAGTCCAATAAGAGAGAGGAAAAGAGAGAGAGAGGTATAAAGAGAAGAATGAAGAAGGGATATAGTAAAAGTAAAAAAGAGAAATAGAGGTGGGTGGGGGGGTTGAGAGAGAGGGGGGCGGAGTCTGAATAATTGATGGTAGCTGAGAGCGGTATGAGTTTACTTAATGTGCCTGCCAGCGTTAGCCTGAGAGTGCTACTGTTAGCGTCCAACACCGCAGGGCCTAGAACACACACACACACACACACACACACACTCATCTTTTAGCTTTCAGACACAAACAAACTTTCATACGACCACACTCAAAATTGAACATACCACACACACACACACACGTCTGGCAACGGTCCAGTTTCATTTATCCTGTGAGTGTGTGTGTGTGTGTGTGAGTGTGTGTGTGTGTGTGAGTGTGTGTTGAGGTTATGTTATACACTTGATGTGTTTGAGGTTGTAGGTGCACAGCTGGATTAACCCAGCAGCAGAAGTGTGTGTGTGTGTGTGTGTGTTTATGTGTGTGTGTGTGTGTGTGTGTGTGTGTGTGTGTGTTAGCCCGTGGTTGCTCTCTCTGAGTTATAATGGAGTTGAGTTGTCAGACTCACAGCTGCCTCAACATACGGCCTCAGATACTTCACTTCATCATCAGGTTCACACACACACACACACACACACACACGCACAGACACACACACACACAAAATAAGGATGGTTGGTTTAATGTATATCTTGTTAATCTGGCTCTAAAATCTAAATCTACACTTTAAATACCGGTATTATGAAATATTGAAAGTATCCTCAAGTGCAGTCACTGCAAAGACCATCAAAAACATTATAATGGTGAAACTGGCACTAATCAGGACCACCCCAGGAGAGAAAGATCAAGAGTTCCCTCAGCTCCCCAGATAAGAGCACATAAAAGCTTCTTCACAGAGTATTTTGGTTTGTTTAACACTGTTTTTAAGTTACTACATGATTCCTTATGTGTTCCTTCATAATCTGATAGATCACTTCACTATTCATTTACTATGTAGAAAAAAGTGAATATATGTATATTAGTAACACTATAAATGTAGGTGTTGTGATATAATACACTGGGGAGGGGCTACAGTTGGTCATGGTCAATGTAATGTTTAGCAGTTTAATTGTCTGACTGTATCAAGCTTAATTCGAAAATAGAAAATTGGGTATAAACTTTATTTATTTTTTCCATTCAGTATAGAGAATATTTTTTTTCATCCAATTTTTCAATGATTTAGTTTTTTATTTTAGTCTTTCGCAAACAGAATTTGAAGAAAAACTTAAATTTGTCATTTTTGTGTCTTGTAACACATATATGGTATTATCATACATATATAACACATATATGATATATGATAAAATCAGAAAATAAAGAAAATATATATTTTTTTTAATTTCCTGAAATTCCGATTTTGAGGGGCAGAGATGAAAAAACAAAAATTGGAAAAATTGTTGAAAACGTATTTATTGTACACTTCACTAAATTAAAAAAATAAAAAATAAAAAAATATATCATTTTTACATCTAATTTTGTACATTTGGATGTAGCCTAAAAACGTACATTATTAAACGTTACACTGACCCAGTATATATATATATATATATATTTACAGACCAGTGCACAGACGCACACACACATGCACTACGGGAGTGTGTGTGTGTCAGTGTTTGGTCTGGGTGGTGTGTGAGGGGACCATGTGTTTGATCATGATGGGGGTTGATGTTGCAGATGACTGGATAAATGACTGAACATGAATCTGTCCCTTCATCAAATCATTCGCCATAGTGATTGTACCGCACCCGCTACACACACATACACACATACACACACACACACTTGTATATTTTTATAGCCTGTTAGACTGTATGGTCTTACATATGTCCTGAACATATTATATATATATATATATATTTAAAATAATAAAATGTCCCACATAGATGCTATGCGCTAAGTATCCCTCTATATATTATACAGTAATAGTCAATATAAGTAAATGTAGTAATAATATATCTCATTTATTTTATACACAAGTAAGTTGCTACAGTATTAATAATGTATTCAATGTGTGTCTTATATATGTAAGTATCTATACATACATAATAGTAATTTATAATAACAATAATAATATATAATATATATCATATGCATTGTACCGGTAAGTACTGTAAGTATATGTAGGCATAATATATATATATATATACTGTATACTATAGATATGTATGTATGTATGTATGTATGTATGTATCTATCTATGATTTGTGCTGGAGTTTATATACATGTAGTTAAGTCAAATAAATAAAGCTTCTACAGTAGAAATAAAATAGCCTATACAAAGTAATATATAATAATTTATATATTTGGTAATAATATATCGCATATGTAATATTATATTAGCATATCACTGGTAAATATACATCTCTCTCTCTCTCCAGATGGCTGGCTCTGCTGTCAGTGTTCATTTCTTACTGTCTGTCTGACAGCACAGCAGATCCTCCACGAAGGACTCACCCGCGTGCACACACACACACACACACACACACACACACACACACAAAAGCTGGAGTTCTTAAACACCCCAGCTTCCTGTAAGCTCTACCAACAACATGAGAAGAACATGATGGAGGTCTGAGACAGTGTAAAACCATCACAATCCACAACACAAAGACCAGAGACACAGAGGAGACTGTGGAGACGACCAACGAGACGAACGAGTTCTTTAATCTTTTAAATCAGTCCTACACCCCCATCCTAACACAGACTCCTTCATACATCACTGTGGACCAGGTCAGGGGTCAACTGAAGAAACTTCACCCTAGGAAAGCAGCAGACCTGAACAAGGTATGTCCTCGACTACTGAACTGGGTGAACCGCTACAACGAGTGCCTATCCTCTGGAAGACCTCATGCATAGTTCCAGAGCCCAAAAAGATCCGGCCCAGAGCGCTGAATGACTTCTGAACAGTGGCACTCACTTCACATCTGATTAAAACATTAAAACATCTGATTGGTCTCCTCAGACCACAGGTGCAACATGCTCAGGACTGCCTGGTGTTTTGGAAGGTGTGGAAGATGCCATCCTCTATCCTCTACCTGCTAAACCGAGCTCACTCACACCTGGAAAAGTGAAAATGCACTGTGAGGATCCTCTTCTTGGACTTCTCGAGTGGCTTCAACACCATCCAGCCCCTTATGCTTCAGGACAAACTGAAAAGGATGCGAGTGGACCCTTGCCTGGACACGTGGATCTCCAGCTACCTCACAGACAGGCCGCAGTACGTCAGGTCTGACACTGTGATCAGCAGCACCGGAGTACCACAGGGCACGGTTCTGGCCCCTCTGCTCTTCTCCATGTACACCGCAGACTTCTGCTACAACTCTGAGTTGTGTCACATTCAGAGGTTTGCAGATGACACAGCTATTGTGGGGTCTATCAGAGATGATCAAGAGGAGGAGTACAGGAGCCTGGTGAGGAACTTCACTGTCTCAACACCTCAAAGACCAAGGAGCTGGTCATTGACTTTGGGAGGTCCAGACCAAGGTCATGATCAATTCTGATAGTGGGAGTCGAGGTGGAAACTGTGGATTCCTACAATTACCTCAGGCTGTGGCTGGACAGCAAGCTGGACTGGTCTTCTAACACTGAGCACCTGTACGAGAACTCTCATAGTTCACCTGCACCCACTATTATCAGCCCTCACTACAACTCCCATAATTCACCTGCTCCCACTATTATCAGACCTTACTACAACTCCCATAATTCATCTGCTCCTGCTATTATCAGCCCTCACTACAACTCCCATAATTCACCTGCACCCACTATTATCAGCCCTCACTACAACTACCATAATTCAACTGCACCCACTATTATCAGCCCTCACTACAACTCCCATAATTCACCTGCACCCACTATTATCAGCCTTCACTACAACTCCCATAATTCACCTGCACCCACTATTATCAGACCTTACTGTAACTCCCATAATTCAACTGCACTCACTATTATCAGCCCCTCACTACAACTCCCATAATTCACCTGCACTCACTATTGTCAGTCCTCACTACAAATTCCATAATTCACTTGCTCCCACTATTATCAGACCTTACTGTAACTCCCATAATGCACCTGCACTCACTATTATCAGCCCTCACTACAACTCCCATAATTCACCTGCACCCACTATTATCAGACCCTCACTACAACTCCCATAATTCACCTGCACCCACTATTATCAGCCCTCACTACAACTCCCATAATTCACCTGCTCCCACTATTATCAGACCCTCACTACAACTCCCATAATTCACCTGCACTCACTATTGTCAGTCCTCACTACAAATTCCATAATTCACTTGCTCCCACTATTATCAGCCCTTACTACAACTCCCATAATTCACCTGCACCCACTATTATCAAACCTTACTGTAACTCCCATAATTCAACTGCACTCACTATTATCAGCCCCTCACTACAACTCCCATAATTCACCTGCACTCACTATTGTCAGTCCTCACTACAAATTCCATAATTCACTTGCTCCCACTATTATCAGACCTTACTGTAACTCCCATAATGCACCTGCACCCACTATTATCAGCCCTCACTACAACTCCCATAATTCACCTGCACCCACTATTATCAGCCTTCACTACAACTCCCATAATTCTCCTGCACCCACTATTATCAGACCTTACTGTAACTCCCATAATTCAACTGCACTCACTATTATCAGCCCCTCACTACAACTCCCATAATTCACCTGCACTCACTATTGTCAGTCCTCACTACAAATTCCATAATTCACTTGCTCCCACTATTATCAGACCTTACTGTAACTCCCATAATGCACCTGCACTCACTATTATCAGCCCTCACTACAACTCCCATAATTCACCTGCACCCACTATTATCAGACCCTCACTACAACTCCCATAATTCACCTGCACCCACTATTATCAGCCCTCACTATAACTCCCATAATTCACCTGCTCCCACTATTATCAGACCCTCACTACAACTCCCATAATTCACCTGCACTCACTATTGTCAGTCCTCACTACAAATTCCATAATTCACTTGCTCCCACTATTATCAGCCCTTACTACAACTCCCATAATTCACCTGCACCCACTATTATCAAACCCTCACTACAACTCCCATAATTCACCTGCACCCACTATTATCAAACCCTCACTACAACTCCCATAAATCACATGCACTCACTATTATCAGCCCTCACTACAACTCCCATAATTCACCTGCACCCAATATTATCAGCCCTCACTACAACTCCCATAATTCACCTGCACCCACTATTATCAGCCCTAACTACAAATCCCATAATTCACCTGCACCCACTATTATCAGCCCTAACTACAACTCCCATAATTCACCTGCACCCACTATTATCAGCCCTCACTACAGCTCCCATAATTCACCTGCACCCACTATTATCAGCCCTCACTACAACTCCCATAATTCACCTGCACCCACTATTATCAGCCCTAACTACAACTCCCATAATTCACCTGCACCCACTATTATCAGCCCTAACTACAACTCCCATAATTCACCTGCACCCACTATTATCAGCCCTAACTACAACTCCCATAATTCACCTGCTCCCACTATTATCAGCCCTAACTACAACTCCCATAATTCACCTGCACCCACTATTATCAGCCCTAACTACAACTCCCATAATTCACCTGCACCCACTATTATCAGCCCTAACTACAACTCCCATAATTCACCTGCACCCACTATTATCAGCCCTCACTACAACTCCCATAATTCACCTGCTCCCACTATTATCAGCCCTCACTACAACTCCCATAATTCACCTGCACCCACTATTATCAGCTCTCACTACAACTCCCATAATTCACCTGCACCCACTTTTCTCAGTCCTCACTACAACTCCCACAATTCACCTGCACCCACTATTTTCAGCCCTCACTACTATTATTGCTTAGATATAAAACATTGTGCTGGTTTGTTTGTACTCTTTTTATTTATTATAGAATTCTGCATGTGTTCTTATTGGGATTAATCTGATTTATTAATCCTAAATCTGTTCTGTGTCTCTAAATCACTGGTCTGTAACAGACTGAAGGCCTGTTTCCTGGATCTGCATGGCTGACAGATGTTTCAGATGTTTCTTGGCGGCACCAGACAAGATAGCAACATGAAACATCCATGATATGCCGCACACCCCATTAACCCGCATTAATGAATCCGGTTTTTATTCCCCACTTTACAAACCCACAGCCTGTTCCTCAGAGACCCGCGGTGAGCTTTACGCCTGCTGCGCTAAACACAGTAAATTATGCAGGTAGGTGGACCACAGGACGGCTGCTTTTAGTGCAGGAGAGTGTGTGTGTGTGTGTGTGTGTACTGTATATATATGTGTTTAACAGAACAGTGGTGCAGGATGTGAGTAGAATAAGTATTCATACATGCTACAGACGCTACTGTATACATTACTGAGATATCATTCAAACAAGGCCAGAGAAAGAAAAACAGAAAAATTCTGAGAGAGAGAAAGAGAGAGCTGCAGTTATGGTGGTGTAAAGTTTCTGGTTTGTAATTAGAGCTTCTGGTAGGGTGGTGTAAAATTTCTGGTCTGTAGTTAGAGCTTCTTGTGTAGTCATGAAAAGTTTCTGGTCTGTAATCAGAGCTTCTGGTATGGTGGTGTAAAGTTTCTGGTCTGTAATTAGAGCTTCTGGTAGGGTGGTGTAAAGTTTCTGGTCTGTAATTAGAGCTTCTGGTATGGTGGTGTAAAGTTTCTGGTCTGTAATTAGAGCTTCTGGTAGGGTGGTGTAAAGTTTCTGGTCTGTAATTAGAGCTTCTGGTATGGTGGTGTAAAGTTTCTGGTCTGTAATTAGAGCTTCTGGTAGGGTGGTGTAAAGTTTCTGGTCTGTAATTAGAGCTTCTGGTATGATGGTGTGAAGTTTCTGGTCTGTAATTAGAGCTTCTGGTAGGGTGGTGTAAAGTTTCTGGTCTGTAATTAGAGCTTCTGGTATGGTGGTGTAAAGTTTCTGGTCTGTAATTAGAGCTGCCGTTATGGTGGTGTAAAGTTTCTGGTCTGTATGTAGAGTTGCTGTTTGGCAAAGTAAAATATCTGGTCTGTAATTAGAGCGGTACAGCGCTGTGGAAACAATGTTTTTAACTCTAAAAGTATGGTGGTGTAAAGCTTCTAGTCTGTAATTAGAGCTTCTGGTATGGTGGTGTAAAGCTTCTAGTCTGTAATTAGAGCTTCTGGTATGATGGTGTAAAGTTTCTGGTCTGTAATTAGAGCTTCTGGTAGGGTGGTGTAAAGTTTCTGGTCTGTAATTAGAGCTTCTGGTATGGTGGTGTAAAGTTTCTGGTCTGTAATTAGAGCTGCCGTTATGGTGGTGTAAAGTTTCTGGTCTGTATGTAGAGTTGCTGTTTGGCAAAGTAAAATATCTGGTCTGTAATTAGAGCGGTACAGCGCTGTGGAAACAATGTTTTTAACTCTAAAAGTATGGTGGTGTAAAGCTTCTAGTCTGTAATTAGAGCTTCTGGTATGGTGGTGTAAAGCTTCTAGTCTGTAATTAGAGCTTCTGGTATGATGGTGTAAAGTTTCTGGTCTGTAATTAGAGCTTCTGGTAGGGTGGTGTAAAGTTTCTGGTCTGTAATTAGAGCTTCTTGTGTGATGGTGTAAAGTTTCTGGTCTGTAATTAGAGCTGCCGTTATGGTAGTGTAAAGTTTCTGGTCTGTATGTAGAGTTGCTGTTTGGCAAAGTAAAATATCTGGTCTGTAATTAGAGCGGTACAGCGCTGTGGAAACAATGTTTTTAACTCTGGTATGGTGGTGTAAAGTTTCTGGTCTGTAATTAGAGCTTCTGGTAGGGTGGTGTAAAGTTTCTGGTCTGTAATTAGAGCTTCTTGTGTGATGGTGTAAAGTTTCTGGTCTGTAATTAGAGCTGCCGTTATGATGGTGTAATGTTTCTGGTCTGTAATTAGAGCGGTACGGCGCTGTAGAAACAGTGAGTTTTACTCTATTTTATTGGTGTAAAGTTTCTGGTCTGTAATTAGAGCGGTACGGCGCTGTAGAAACAGTGAGTTTTACTCTGTTTTAGTGGTGTAAAGTTTCTGGTCTGTAATTAGAGAGGTACAGTGCTGTAGAAACAGTGAGTTTTACACTGTTTTAGTGGTGTAAAGTTTCTGGTCTGTAATTAGAGCGGTACGGCGCTGTAGCCTGCAGTGCGGAAGTCGTTACTCTCCTCGCTGCGAGCTACATACCCCACGTGACAGGCCGGCAGCGCGGGAGGGGCAGCTGCAGGATTCTGCTGCCCCCGGGCTGTGCTCCCAGTCACTATATAGCTCGCTCGCTCCCTCCCTCGCCTCTCACTCTTACCCGCCGCCGCCGCTGTGTGTGTTTGTGTGTGATTAGGCGCGGGTGTGTGTAAGAGCGAGAGTGTGTGTGTGCCGCTCTCGCGCTCGGAGCCCAGCGGAGGACCGGACGGCCCGGCTGCAAGACCCCACGCTGAGCAGGTGGGTCAGCTGCAGTGTGTTCTGGGAAAGGGGGGATTTGGTGTTTTTGGATTCTGGTTTCTCTTAATGCAGGAATTTCAGGCTTTTTATCTCATGAAGTTCTGGAGAAAGAGTAAAACACTTACAAATAACAGTTTAAATTGTAGAAAAAGAGAGAAAACAGTGAAAGTAGTGAAAGTAGTGGAAATAATTCTCTTTTAGGATTTTATTAGATTTTGATTTTCACTGACATAATTATTACTACAGATGTTGATGCATGTTTTTATATATTTAATGTTTTATATTGTTCTAAATTGTGCTTTTCAAATTAATTCAATTCACTCACTTTTTTATATAGTGATTTTACAGCAAAAGTTGTCACAATGCAGCTTTACAGAAAAAAACAACAACAAATTAGTATTATATTATTATTATTTAATATTATAATAACATTATTTATTTACTGCTGCTGTATCGCTTGTTGCTGTAGATATTACTGTTCTTATTGTCTGTTGTTGCTATAATTTAAATTTTAATAAGAAAATAATTTACTCTAGCATTATATATATAGAATGTAATAATAGGACAGTAGTGGTGATGTGTGTGTTGTTGTAGATCTTGTCTTTTTATTGTTTGTCATTTAAATGCTTTCTATTAACAGCAGTATTGTGCTTGTTGATTTAGATTTTAGATTTACTGACATTTTTATTGTCAGAAGAGGCTGATAATTGTGCGTGTTGTAGATATTCTTATTTTATAATGTTTTATTTTAGAATGTATTATTATTAAAAAAAAAAAACAAGTAAAAAAAGCACTTATAAAAACATAAACAAAGCAGTCAGCTCTCAATATATTGTGACCAGGATTCCTCAAATGTTGTAATTATTTATTTATTTATGTATTTATTTATTTTATTTTATTTTATAATTGTAATTATAATAATTATTATTAGTATTAATAGTCGTAATAGAATTGCTCTTGTTTTTGTAGACAATGTAATAATTATTGTTTGGATGTATTTTAATATATATTAATGTATTTTAATCTTAGTTTTAGTTTTACCACAGTATAATTGCTGATTTTGTATATTTCAGTAGTTTGTTAATATTAGTATTAATAATATAAATGATGAGAATTTAATGTTCTTCGGTGTTGATATTGGATTGTGTGATTTTTTTAGCTGTTTTTATCTGATATTCAGTGAGTATATGAGACTGATCTGTGTGTATTTATATTATATATTATGTGTACAGTGTTGAGCCGCGCTGTGTTGTGTGTTAATGATTCTGAATCAGGTTTATTAAGAATAATTACCTTTATAAAGTAAAGTCTGGGGGGTGTAAAGTTTGTTTAGGAGACTCTCTGAGGTTTAGAGTTTAGTTTGAAGGGAGTTCTCGTTCTCGAACCCGAGTCTGACCTCAGAGTCTCGTTATGTTTCATCAGATCACAGAAACGTCGGATCAGCCGGCGCTCCGTAAACTAACTGACCCAGCTTTAGTTCCCGAGTTTCAGAACGACATTAACCAAATCCATCTGGTTAAGAGAGAATAAAAAACCTAAATTAGACGCTCTAAAATCATCTGTACTGAATTTTTAACTATTTTAGTGCATTTATTACACAATTATTAGTTGTAATAAAGCACAATAAACATTTTATTATTCATTAATTGTGAAATTGCTTGACTTATTTGATGTAACTATGTAATTTCGCATTCTTTTATATTGATTTATTGTACAATATAATATACAATAAACTTCTTGTTTTGATTATTATCTATATTCTTTGCGTTATAACTAATTTTAAATTGTACTATTTAATGAAATCATTTAAATTCCTAATCCTTTTATTGATTATATTGCTTATATATAAAGTGATACCTGTTCTGTATAATACAGAAGAAAGGTCACGTTTTGGTGCAATATAGATCAATTTAAAATAACTAACAAAATAAATAGATCAATAAATAAAGGATTTTTTACTAATGTGAAGTGAAAACTTTATCTGAAGGAAAAAACATAGTTTAAGCCTCTAAAACTGTTATTTTATGCATTACGCTTGTATATAAATATAAAGAACATATAAATATAATTATTTATATTTGAACACCTATTTAAACAGTGTGTTAGTAGATCTGCAATTCAAGCTCCAAACAATGTAAGTGTAAACATTTTATTTGAACTAATTAATGTAATCGTCTTAATTCACATATTGCACAGTGTTTTCTATTTAAATTTTATTGTATAGGTTTTATAAAGTACTGAAAAGTGGTTATTTTACAGTGAAGGCATTTTGGTACTATATAGAATCATTTTAAAATATAAATAAAAGAAATATAAAATGCTTTCTTCCACAAAAAGAAATGTTTTATGTGTTAAACTCTCATTTTAAAGGGTGTACTAGATCTGTCACGACTTACTGCACAATAATATCTGATATCTTTAATATAATAATATTGGCCAATATTGTGTTACTCTGAGCAGAAGGAGACCATTATTATAAATGAGCCGGTAATTTTATTTAGTTTGAAAAAAGTGTTTTTGTGACATTTTTTTTTAAGCTTTATTAATTTATGATTCTTTTTTCATATATTCCAATTTCAATATCTGAACATATTTATATTTATAAACATATAGCATTTTTATTACATTGTTGTTACACAATGGTTTTAAAATTACAATTATAGAATATTTACAATACTTTCTGGTACAAATAGGGTGTGAATTTACATGCTTGCATCATAGTTAATATTCTTCAGAGCACTATATATTAAATGTTGCCTTATTAATACTAAAAGGAAGACCCTTTATGAGGAACAGCATGAGGAACAATCACTATATATTAATAGATGACGTAAAGGATCTGCTGCTTTGGTGTGTTTAGGGAACAAAATGGGAATTAATCAATATTGGGCAGATGGTTTTAATGTTATGTCTGATTGTTATAATGGTTCTATTGGTATTCTTAAACAGCGGTTAACCCCATGCCTGGTTCTGGAGGCGGTGTTTAGGGTTTTCTCCGCTTTAAGCGCACCTGTCTGACTAATTAGCTCGTTAACGAGTCCTTAACGAGATAAAGTGGGCGTGTCTAAACAGGTAAAATACAGAATTGTTCTTTCAAACCTTTGGGGTATAGAACTATTGTTGTAAATGAGGTGTGTAAAGCCCTATCCGGACGGCATTAGTTTCTCAGGATGTTCTCTGTGGGGTAGTTTTCTCTTTTATGAGGGTTTTTATCCTCTGTGATTTTATTCCCGTCCAGAACGATCATGTTGGTGTTTTTCTCAGACGTCCTCTGAGAAAATTACAGGCTGAATTATCTACTGTTTTTCTCTGAACTCCGTGCTCCTCCGGTAATTTTAGTCCCGTCCGGACGCACATCTCTGAGTTTCGTCTCCTCGCCTTTAATAAAATAGATATTTGTCTACTGCCGCGCACCGTAGTTACACTTTGGACGTGCCACGGTTTCCACAGAGATCCACATTAAAAACACAACAGTGAGTGGAAAAGGAGGAGCTACTGAACGCCGTGATGTCATGTGATCGAGAAAAACTAAAAACTCACTGATCCTCCTGTTTTTTCAATTACAGTCCGGTTGCAGAAGTTTTATCACTGAGTAGTAGTGTGAAATATATTTTACAGACGAACCCCTGAAAATATAATCCCATCCGAATAGGGCTTAAAAGTGAAATGATCAAAAAACTGACAGTGCTTTCACACTAGACTATTTTTTCTGGACCCGGGTGCGCTTGCTCCGCGGGTTTGGGTAAGTTTGGTAAAGTTTTAAAGCTGCTTTAGAGCCGTAAAGTATTCCAGAGTACCAATCTTGGTTCCTCCTGAAATAAATGGTCTGGGATTCCCTTTAACTGGACTCTGGTGAGGTCGGTTCCACTGCAGGTGCGGAAGCTATCCTCTCCCTGTGCTGTGTGTGCGGTTACCTGGTTGGATTATTTTGTAACGTGATAGAGTACCCTCGCTCTAGTCCATTTACATCACAGTGTGCTTTATTTATTATTACAGCACTCTTTATTACTGTGGCATTACTGTGTTAATGTGCAGTTATGAAGCTCTGCAGTTATTGATACTATATTATAATATTTTGTGTAATAAAGTGAAGGCTTGTTAATACTGGTGATGTTATCAGTGTTTCGATGATGTTGTGTATCGATGCTTTTAGGGAGTTGACCTGTTTTAATTGAGATGATATAGAGTCCAGTCAGCATGTATTTGACCTAGCCTTTGGGCTTTAAATCACACACACACACACACACACACACACACACACACACACACACACACACACACAGTAACAGTGTGTCTGGCAGTGGAAAAAGCTTGAGTGTGAAAATAATATTTATTGATCGTCTCTAACAGCAGCTCTAAGCGTCCATTTAAATCCTCAGAGCGGATCAAAGCGGGACGGTTCAGAACGGGACAGGACCCGAGGGGACGCTTTACAGGGGGGCTGAAAATCACAGCCCTAAAAATCACTATTTATAACAAGTACTAGTTATATTCTAGGAGTTATTCAGTAAACAGTAATAGTAAACTGATATACAGTTACTCAATATCTACTACAAAGTATTTAATAACTAATATTATACTAGTATTAGTAATAATATATAGAACTATAAAGAATTATCAAAATGTATGAATATTTCATTAAATACTTGGTTATATATAATAGTAGTTAGAGCTGATTTTACTTTTTTGTAATTAATATAAATTATTTACCAGAATCTTTTGTGGTAATCTGTACAATTTGACATAAGTTATCCTCTAAATATGCATTGCAACTGGTGTTGTTGT
Source organism: Astyanax mexicanus (assembly GCF_023375975.1). Lineage (NCBI taxonomy): Eukaryota > Metazoa > Chordata > Actinopteri > Characiformes > Acestrorhamphidae > Astyanax > Astyanax mexicanus. The sequence continues at coordinate 55,966,099 of NC_064413.1, read as the reverse complement.
GATCTATCTATCTATTCAACATGACATAAATTAGCTATTTAAAATTACTATGAACTTTTATTTAACCAGAATGAGTTTTTATAACGAGTAATAATTTACAGATATGAAATGTTATCTTATAAACACTATTATTTTATTTGGGTGAACAGTATGCAACATAAGGGGAATTAATCAATATTGGGAAGATTGTTTTAATGTTCTTCTAGCGCACCTGTCTGACTAATTAGCTCGTTAACGAGTGCTAAACGAGATAAAGTGGGTGTGTCTAAACACAGGTAAAACACAAAATTGTTCTTCAGAACCTTTGGGGTATAAAACCATTGTTGTAAATTTATTAATTTACAGGTAAACAGGTTTTAAATGTTATCCTATAAACACTATTATTTTATTTGGGTGAACAGTATGAGTTATTCTGTAACATTTTTGTTAATCATAATATAAGTTATTTGGAATGAATATGAAGTTTTGTAACATTTGTGTAAGAGTTTTTAAAATGAGATATAACACTATTAATTCACTAGAAAATAGTTTTAAAAATTCTGTGAATAGCAAACGTTATGTATGAGAGACAGAAAGAAAGAGACAAAGAGAGAGAGATAGAGGGAGAGAGACAGAGAGACAGAGAGAGAGAGAGAGAGAGAGAGAGAGAGAGAGAGAGGTAGAGAGAGAGAGGGAGAGAGAGAGGTAGAGAGAGAGAGAGAGAGAGGGAGAGGTAGAGAGAGGTAGAGTAGATGCAGTAGGGTGGTGTGTATCTGGGTGGTGTAAGAGATGAAAGTGTGTGTGAAATCCATCCCCTCTTTCTCTTCCTGTACCCAAAACACCGCTGGCACACGACTATACACACCCTCACACACACACACACACACACCGAACCCACGGTCTCACAGCTGGGTCTCTCTCTCTCTCTCTCCCTGAAGTGATTGTCTCGGGGTGAGAGAGTGTTTGCGTTTCCTTGGGCGACGTGGAGCGGCGCCGATGACGATGTCAAAGCTAAGAAGACTTTTTTAAAGACGCTCTTCAAAGAGAAAATTAAAGTCGGGGTCTTTTGAGCTGCTCTTTGGGGAAACAATTACAGAAGTGTATTTTGGGGCGATATTCTAATTCCAGAGAAACGATGTTCATTCAAACACCTTATTCTGATTGATGTGATCTTCTTCTGCAGAGCTCTGAGTTTACCTCACATTTCACATTCACATCTATCTATCACCACTTATTCCTAAAGAGATACATCAATAACAGCACTTAAACATCAGATAAATCTCTAACAAAGTTAGGACTCAAGTTTCCCACGGTCCCATTCATTATCCTTCAACCCTCCAACACCACATCTATCATATTTCAACCCTCCCACATCTCATATATCACCAGTTAACCCTACCACTGCCTAATTCATGGTCTCTCAACTATCCAACGCCACATCTATTATACCTGAACCCTATCACCACCACATCTTTCATCGATCAACCCTCCCACACCAGATCTATCATAACTCAATCCTCCCACACCTCATCTGTCATCAATCAATCCAACTATTACCCAATTTATGGTCTCTCAACTATCCAACGCCACATCTATCATACCTCAAACCTCCCACACTGCATCTATAATTGATCAACCCTCCAACTCCAGTTCTATCATAACTTAACCCTCCCACACCACATCTATCATCGATCAACCCTACCACTGCCCAATATATGGTTTCTCAATCATCCAATGCCACATCTATTATACCTCAACCCTACCACTACTCTAGCTACCACCCCCTTAACCTCACCACCAGCCCAAATATTATCCCTCAAAATTCTCACTATCCCAAAACTCAACCATTTAAGCATGACCATCATCTCTCAACCCCCCCACCTTTCCATCATCTCTCAACCCTCCAACCTTCCCATCATCACTCAACCTCCCATCATCTCTCAACCCTCCCACCTTCCCGTCATTCCTCAACCCTTCCACTTTCCCATCATTCTTTAAACATCTCACCTTCCCATCATCCCTTAACCTTCCTACCCTTCCCATCATAACTCTCAAACTCCCATCATCTCTCAACCCTCCCACCTTCCCATCATCTCTCAACCCTCCCACCTTCCCATCATCACTCAACCCTCCCACCTTCCCATCATCACTCAACCCTCCCACCTTCCCATCATCTCTCAACCCTCCCACCTTTCCATAATCTCTCAACCCTCCCACCTTCCCATCATTACTCAACCCTCCCACCTTCCCATCATCTCTCAACCCTCCCACCTTCCCATCATCTCTCAACCCTCCCACCTTCCCATCATCCCTCAACCCTCCCACCTTCCCATCATCACTCAACCCTCTCACCTTCCCATCATCTCTTAACCCTCCCACCTTCCCATCATCCCTCAACCTTCCCATCATCTCTTAAGCCTCCACCCTTCCCATCATCTCTCAACCCTCCCACCTTCCCATCATCTCTCAAATCTCCCACCTTCCCATCATCCCTCAACCCTCCACCTTCCCATAATCTCTCAACTCTCTCACCTTCCCATCATCAATCAACCCTCCCACTTTTCCATCATCCCTCAACCCTCCCACTCATGCTTCAACCCACCCACCCTTCCCATCATCACTCAACCTCCCATAATCTCTCAATCTCTCAACCCTCCCACCTTCCCATCATCACTCAACCTCCCATCATCTCTCAACCCTCCCACCTTCCCATCATCTCTCAACCCTCCCACCTTCCCATAATCTCTCAACCCTCCCACTTTTCCATCATCCCTCAACCCTCCACCTTCCCATAATCTCTCAACTCTCTCACCTTCCCATCATCAATCAACCCTCCCACTTTTCCATCATCCCTCAACCCTCCCACTCATGCTTCAACCCACCCACCCTTCCCATCATCACTCAACCTCCCATCATCTCTCAACCCTCCCACCTTCCCATCATCACTCAACCTCCCATCATCTCTCAACCCTCCCACCTTCCCATCATCTATCAACCCTCCCACCTTCCCATCATCTCTCAACCCTCCCACCTTCCCATCATCTCTCAACCCTCCCACCTTCCCATCATCACTCAACCTCCCATCATCTCTCAACCCTCCCACCTTCCCATCATCTATCAACCCTCCCACCTTCCCATCATCTCTCAACCCTCCCACCTTCCCATCATCTCTCAACCCTCCCACCTTCCCATCATCTCTCAACCCTCCCACCTTCCCATAATCTCTCAACCCTCCCACCTTCCCATCATCCCTCAACCCTCCACCTTCCCATAATCTCTCAACCCTCCCACTTTTCCATCATCCCTCAACCCTCCCACTCATGCTTCAACCCACACACTATCCTTCTATCATATCTTCATCCCCCATTTGCCCAGTCTATTGTCAGTGTTTAATAAGATTGATTAAAATATTTTTTTAAAAGAACAGATAAAACAAGATGATTGAAGAAAGATTAAATAGAGTGATAGAGCTGCTGTTGATGAAGTGATAGAGTTGGGCTGTTTAATTATCAGAGATATAAGACAGGGGGCATTTAAAGAAAGAGTGGGGGGCAGGGGGGTAAAAGAATGTTGTATATGCCCTGACCCACATCCCTTTACTAATGATGCCCTACAGGCCTAGACCCTCATTACTGCACACACACACACACACACACAAACCCCTCACCCTCACCATGTGGTGCCTATAGCTGACCTCCAGGGTCCTGCAGAAAAATGCACCAAAACCTGCAGCTACTGAACAGGTGCAGCCCCCCAGAGACACACACACGCACACACACACACACACACACACACACATGCAGGCAGGCGGCCTGGTGTGTGTGTGTGCTGGAAGTAATGAAGGATGGCAGGTAGAGTGAGAACAGATCAGAATCCCCCAAGACTAGCTAGTGGCAACACACACACACACACACACACACACACACACACATACACACACACATACATACATAAATATACACACATGCACAAATACACACACTTCACTTTTAACTAAACTTTAGTGAACTGCAAGTAATCACACACTGATCTGATCTGCACAAACATCTACTCAACACAACAGTGTCTACCTGTAATTAACTCTATATAACATTAGAATAAACTATTAGAAACAAAGTCAGTGTTCAGTGAGAGTGTCTACCCGTAATTAACTCTATATAACATTAGAATAGATTCAAAACAGCATAAAGTAAGTGGTCAGTGCTGACATAAATGCTTTGTGAAATAAAGAGATTTGTTGCTCTAAACCTTTAAACCGTATTAAACTGACAGAATAAAAAATAATTCTCTTGAATTGTAATAAAATATTATTATTATTATTATTATTATTATTATTATTATTTATTATAAATAAATGATCACTGTTTTTGGTTCGTAAAAACACATACATGTTGTGACTGGGGCTCTGGGGATACAATGCAATGCCATAAAAGACATACTGTATATGAAAAAGGCACATACTTCATGTTGCTGCTACTTCGCTAATCCCTATATTTTGTGTATTTATCTTATCTATTTTATTATTTTATTTTTATTCTATTTTATTTTTGTGTTTATATTTATCTACTTTAACAATTTTAACAACTGCTTATTGGGTGTGAACTGGAACATAGTAATACAATGTCATTCCACCTCATTTACCACATGTTATGCGAAAGGAAAATAAAATTTCCTTCAATCATTGAATAATAAAACTTTAAAACTTTGTTGTAACTCTTTATCTCTTTTTCCTCACAGTTGCTGACAGAGTTGAATTTGAATTCTGATGGATTACTTTTGGTCAAGGCTCAGATCAGACTGGCCACAAAACTGAAAACCCACACTGATTTTGACACAAGGCAAATCCAGAAACATCCTTCAAGAAACGAGTGTGCTCAGCCCTCTCCATTCCTCGTTTCTTCCTGGTATTTCTTCCTCCACCATGCCGAAGGAGGAGTGTAAGGTGGCTTCGGGCTGTAAGCAGCACAAGGAGAGGAAGCCGAAGAAGCCTCACTACATCCCACGTCCGTTCGGTAAACCGTACAACTACAAATGCTTCCAGTGTCCGTTCACCTGCATGGAGAAGTCCCACCTGTACAATCACATGAAGTACAGCCTGTGTAAGAACTCACTGTCTCTGCTCATAGAGTCCGACTGGCCCTACAAGAAAGGTAACCTGCTCCACACCGACCACCTCCGGCTCCAGCAGGGGGAGCTGAACTCTCGAAACAGCCCGGCCAAAGAGACGCCAGAAGGGGGCGCCGCAGCAGACAACAGTCCAGCTCAGGCCGAGAACTTCGAAGCAGAAGGCATGGAAACGGAAGAGCGGGAAGCTGAGGGCACGTCCAGACAATTGGAAGCTTCTTCCGAGGCGAACATCAACGGCACGGCCAACGCGAGTCCCAAGCAGGAGGCGGAGCTTGTGATGGCTGACGTGTTCTCATTGGAGGAGCAGCTGCTAAGAGCGCGGTCAGTAGAAGTAGAGTCTAAACTGCGGCATTACCGACTTTCCAAAACGTGCCTGTCCGGCCCGGCCGCACTTCTCTCCGAACAGTTCCGCCTCCTCAGCAGCCAGACGCCCAGCGCCAAGCCCAAGTCAGACACCTTGACCACTGGATCTCTGCCCTGTTACCCCCCACCACTTACCCCCGGTCACCTGGACTGCCCTGAAGCTCCCGGTCTCAACCTGTCCCTTCTGGGGGTTGGATATCCCTTGACTCCCATAAACCCTGGACTCTTTTCCTACCTTAACCCCGCCCTCAGTGCCGCTAGTGCGGCTGCCGCCGCTGCTGCCGTCACCAGCACCAACAGCCCGGCACAGATCGGCCCACTTCCCTTCCTGGCATCGGCAGCTCAGCTCACACACAGTCACACACACTCTGACCGGACACTGCTGACCCCTCCGAGACTGTACTACCCCTTCCTCTGTGAACACACCTTCGGTAATAATGACTTCGGTAATCATTTATAATAATCGTATATATAATTTTTTCATTGAATGATTTAATTCATTCTTTAACCTCCCACAGGAGATCAGGCGAAGTCAGTGAAGTCCAGCGTATCTCTGGACCCGGCCGGCCAGGCGTACTCCCCCAAACTCAGCATGTGGAAAGTTCCGGCGCTCAGGCCTGCGAACACCCAGAGCTCCGGCACCGCCTGGACCTCGCCCAGTCGCTCGGCCGCCGACAGGCTGCCGGCAAGAGACGATAAAGAGCAGGGCCTGAAGAGGGCGGCGGCCGCCATGGACTCCCACAATGCACCAGGGGAGAAGAAGGCAGCGGTGTCGTTTTCATTCGACCGTGCAACGCCCACTGCCACCATCACAGCTGAACGGCTTCTACTGCACAGCGGGTAAGAACTGAGGCTAACATTAGCCTAACATATGTATTACATATACATCAATAAGCATTAAATTCTGGTGCCTAAAATTGAATGAACTCAGTACAAAACAAGATACATCAATAAGACATAACATTACACTGTGTTCCAAATTATTATGCAAATAATATTTTCTCAGATTTTCCAAAATTACCTATATGAATTGCAGTCATTGTAATTTTCTAGTCATCGACTATTAGAGTACAATTGAAAGGTTTTTGAACAAACTGCCAATGATAACAGTATATTTAAAAAAAAATAAAACACTCAAAATGCACTCAAAATGCATGTTCCAAATTATTATGCACAGCAGAGTTTTCAACCTTTTTATTTTTATAAAGAACAAAAAATTGGTCATTTATGAAATTATAAGCATTAGCAGGTTATTACAAACTGAAATCAAACAGTTTTCCAGTCAAAACTTTATTCTAGGAGATGTTACAATTGCACATAGGACCCCTTGTTCGAAAGGATCTTCTGAACTCTCTTGTCCATTGAATTTGTCAGATTTTGGGTGGTATCTGCTTAAATTGTTTTGCATGCGGACAGAATACCCTCCCAGAGCTGTTGCTTAGATGTGAACTGCTTCCCGCATCATAGACACTCCTTTTGATGATGCTCCAGAGGTTCTCAATAGGGTTGAGGTCAGGGGAGCATGGCGGCCACACCATAAGTTTGTCCCCTTTTATGCCCACAGCAGCCAGAGATGCAGATGTGTTCTTTGCAGCATGAGACGGTGCATTATCATGCATGAAAATGATCTTGCTGCGGAATGCACGATTCTTCTTCTTGAACCATGGCAGGAAGTGCTGTTTGAGAAACTTCACATACATTATGGAGGTCATCTTTACCCCTTCAGGGATCCTAAAGGGCCCGACAATCTCTCTCCCCATGATTCCAGCCCAAAACATTACTCCACCTCCTCCTTTTTGGAGCCATAGCCTTTTTTGCATGGGGTGTCCATCAACCAGCCATCCACCACTCCATCCATCTGGACCATCGAGTGTTGCACGGCACTCATCGGTGAAAAAAACAGTTTTGAAGTCAGTCTTCATGTATTGTTTGGCCCACTGGAGCCATTTCTGATTGTGTGCATTGGGTAGAGGAGGTCGACAGGATGGAAGGACCCTGCATCTTGTTGTTCGGGGGATGTTGGAGGCACCAGCAGCTTCAAAAACTTGTCTGCTGCAATGACAAGGCATTTTTGCAGCTGCTCTTTTAACTTGACAGAATTGCCTGTTGGAAAGAGTCCTCAATTTTCCTTTATCAGCACGCACACGTGTGTGCTCTAAATCAGCTACATACTTCTTGATTGTGCGATGATCACAATGAAGTGTCTTAGCAATGTTGATTTTAGTCATGCCTTGACCTAAACACTCCACAATTTGTTGCTTCTCAGCAGCCGACACATCCTTTTTCTTTCCCATTTTGGCTGAAAATGTAGGCTGCTTAATAATGTGGGACAGCCTTCTTAAATAGTCTTGCCTTTAATTGGACACACCTGCCAAACTAATTAGCACAGGTGTCTGCAATTGCTTTCAGTGATATAAAGAGCCCTGACACACATCACCATCGATGAGTTTAACTGACAAACAAAAAAAATCTTACCTTATCACTCCTAAACACTTTTTGCATAATAATTTGGAACACAGTGTAAAATCCCCTCTAATAATGATGCATCAAGTCATGAACTCATGAACTCCACAAGACCTGCCAGTAGAAAGCTCCAATACTTTTACATGTGATGAGGTGGGGTGGTGATTATTACACTGCGTTCCAAATGATTAAACTCATGGATGGTATTGTGTCTCAGGGCTCTTTGGATCACTAATATCAATCTCAGACACCTGTGATGATAATTAGTTTGCCAGGTGAGCCCAATTAAAGGAAAACTACTTAAGAAGGATGATCCACAGTATTAACCAGGCCACAGGTTTCAAGTAACATGGGAAAGAAAATGGAAATTTCTCTGCTGTAGAAAAGCGTCAAATAGTGCAGTGTCTTGGACAAGGTATGAAAACATTAGATATTTCACGAAAACTTAAGCGTGATTTTTGTACTGTGAAGAGATTTCTGGCTGATTTCTGGCACAGACGGGTTCGTGCAGATATTCAGATATGTATTGCAGGAGACATGTGCTAGTCTTCACCTTCCTGGATAGTTGGAGTGCAGCTGAGTGGGATAATTGGCATAGATAAAATAGGAAGAAAAGAGGGATAAAAGAAAAAAAATCTAGTACAAGCCTTCTTCAAACAGTACAGACAGTTACTCCAACAAAATTACGACTTCAGAAAAAACAGTGGATGAGGAGGTCTGCCAATACTTTTGTTCATATAGTGTCTGGATCTTCAGCAGATATTAGCAGTAGTTTTAAGGTTGGACCTCCAAGAGTAAAGAATTACTTATGGTAGGTACTGACTACTGGATCTGGTCAAAGAGTCTCAGATTCTTACGTTTGTCCATTTTCTGCTTCCACACATCACTTCAGGAACTGATTGTCCACAAGCTATCTAATATATATATATATATCATCATAACCTGAACGAGTGCCCTACGCCATTGTGAGCATTTATGCTATCCCTCTGCAGATCAACTATTTCGGCAGGAAAACAAGACTCGGTGGACCAATCACAATTGATTTATGTCTCAGCAATGCCTGGTTACATTCCTGAGGAGGTGCAGGTCAGGCTATGCCGTAGGCTAACCGCAGAGGGTACACAGCTATTTATTTGTAGGGTATGCATGAGCTCTGACATAGATTCAATGCAAAAGCAAAAATAGAGGAACCACTGGAACCAGACCATGAGGGTTACCCTGCGTTCACACTGGCAGGCGACAAGACACTAACGTCACCTCAAGGTTGTCTTTTGAGGGTGTGTTTGCAGTTGCTTATGCTATCATGTGTGGGAGTGTTTCAGCATGGCTGAGGCTAATCAAGCTAGCAAGCTACCTATTAAGCCCACCTCTACTTTTGGTTTTCTTCAAACTGTCCCTGTATTTGTGCAAAAATGTCAAAGATGCCTAATGCCAAATGTTTAGAGATCTTGGACTGCCATGTCTGTGATTGGTCTGCATTTGTACGACCAATTGCTGTAGAACGTCGCTTCACTGAATTAATTATAGTTCATTTAAATGAAGTCGAGAAAATCTTAATTTGTTGCTTGTTTCTTGTTACTGCGTTACCTGACGCTTGTCGCCAAGTCCCACCAAGCAGTGGTTTTATTGTTACGACTGATCTGCATTTTCTATTATGTCAATCTAAAATCAATTTCCATTTCTCTCTCTCTCTTTCTTTAGTCTTCACTCGCAGTCTGGTCTGGACGAACGTTTCTCCGTCAGCCCCTCCAGTCTAGGCTCCTCCCCCCACCACGGCCTGGAGAGAACGAGGGATTCTGGAGAGGAAAAGGAACGAGGGAAGGATCGAGGGATGGAAAGCTGTGCTGCCGCTCTCCTGCGAGACCTTTCCTCTGCACTGCAGGAGTACCAGCATGCCGAGCGCCAGGCCGCAATGCAGCCCGAACAGTGCCACCTGTGGGCACACCTGGGCAAAATCCGTTCTGAGCTTTCCCACATACAGCAGGCGCTGGAGCGGACCTCCCGCCAGAGCGACGGACCCTTAGACCTGTCTGTCAAGAAGGATGCGGTCGCCATGGCGATTGCGGCGGAAGGCGCCAGGCACCAGATCCTCCTGGGAGACAGGAGGGAGGCGAAAGAGGAGACGTGGTGCTCGGAGACAGACGAGGAAGAGGAAGAGAGGGACGAAGGCGAGACGGAAGACGATGGAAACGAGATGAAGGAAAGACGAAAGCGTTCTCTAGACGTCCTGATTAAGCTCAACCAGTCCGGTGTGCCCATGGTGAAGCCAGGCGTCACCCTGGTGAAGTCGGGTGTTTCCATGGTAAAGTCTGAGGTCCTGCCCGGTGGGGTTGGCGGGGGCTTGGCGCTGAGGGCGGCCGAGGCAGAAGCTTTATGGCACAGCAGAACCACCAAGTGTGAGGCAGATTCCAGCGTCCTGCTGTGCTCCAAAACCCCAAACCGACCCCCAGTGTGCCCCCCCAGTCCACTGACAGCTAACGATGCCTAACAGCATCCCCATCCTGCCAGACTAACTGCCTCCATCCTGTTTCAACTGCCTCCCACTCTATAATCCACTCAAAAGACAAAGAGTCAGTTTAGTCCGTCCACCGGGGGCCTATATATATATATATGACACAGTATATATATTTATATATTTAATGCCCAATATATTTATAATAAAATTGTATCTGGAAGTGTGCCAAATTTCATACTTGAATCTTCATCCATTTATAAAAATACAAAAGCTTTAATAATGGAACATAAATAAAAAAAACATATATTTTCTGGCATAAAATGTGTCTGTTTTCATAAAGGGGTGATCAATAAATACAGTACAGGCCAAAAGTTTGGACACACCTTCTCTTTTTCAATGCGTTTTCTTTATTTTTATGACTATTTACATTGTAGATTCTCACTGAAGCATCAGAACTATGAATGAACACAAAAAATGAGCTGAACCTCCACAGTCACCGGACCTGAACCCAATCCAGAGTTAGGGTTTGGGGTGAGCTGGAGCACAGAGTGAAGAAGACAAAGGTGCTAATAAACACCTCTGGGAACTCCTTCCTTTCTTCAAGACTGTTGGAAAATTTTCATTTCAGGTGACCACCTCTTAAAGAAGCTCATTGAGAGAATGATGCCAAGAGTGTGTAAAGCAGTAATCAGAGCAAAGGGGGATATTTTGAAGAAACTAGAATATAAAACATGTTTTTTCAGTTATTTTTATTTTTTATTAAGTACATAAAACTCCACATGTGTTCATTCATAGTTTTGATGCTTCAGTGAGAATCTACAATGTAAATAATCATAAAAATAAAATAAAGAAAACGCATTGAAAAAGAATGTGTCCAAACTTTTTTTACCCTAAATACGAAATAACATTTTAGGTTGATCAATATATTTATATATATGCCAATATCAACAAAACTGTATTTACTTGTGTTTTTTATTTTTTATAATAAATGTATTTATTTATCTATGTATTTATTTATTTAAATGATTTAACGTATGTAAAATGTGTTTATTTCTTAAAATTATAGCCTTTTCTTTTAAACTGATTCTAAATAAGTCTTATTATCTGTTAAAATACTGAAGATGCAAGTTTTAAATTTGGCACACTGTCTCTTTGGTACTAGATGATCTTATTTTGAAAATATGAAGCAAATCTGAGATGGTTAGTCACAAAAAGCTGAAATCTGAGGATTAACTGTTACAAACGTCCTGTTATTGAAGCCCCAATGCTACCAAACAACAACTTAACAACTCAAACAGAACAGAAACAGGTCTGTCTACTGTTTAAAGAAGAGATTTATAACAGAAAGAGAATTTGTTTTTAATTTAACCAAAGGAGAACATGATCTACTACAGACCTGATCTACATATCCAACCTCCTCCACTGATCTACAGCCCTGAACATCCAACATCCAATACAATCAATCTATCCTTCTGCCTCCTGTACATAATGTAGATATAAAACTGCAGTAATAATGTGATTAATGAAATGTATCAGCATGTCTTCATCACACACCGTCTCTCTCTCTCTCTCTCTCTCTCTCAGCACTGCGGAGCGACTCAGTCATCGTGATTCAGTTCTGTCATCATTATTAAATTATTGCATTATTCAGACTGTATTTATGAACTTTATGAACTGAACTGAAGCTCTGCTCAGACGTTGTTAATAAGCCTGATTAATAAGGTGATTAATTGATATGTACAGAATGTATTTACAGTTTAATTGTGTGTACCGTGTGTCGTGTGGACTCTGTAAAGGCACTGACGTTCTTTTGCACTTATAAATGTGTAAATATTCAGCTTGATCTCTGTAGTGTGTTTAATTTATATAACTTTATTTAGGGGGACTGTTCCTCCATCACGCGCTCAGACACGCTGAGATTTTACCTGTTTCACCAAAGACTTCTTCTCCAGTTACTCAGACTCCTGCGTATTGTTGGAATTGTGATTAAATTTCATGTTCATTACATTGTTTATTTTCAGCAAATAAACGTGAAATTTCTGACTTTTTTGGGTCTTATCTTACCTAACCTACTCTACAAACAGTCTTTTAAAATGTACATCATACACAGTGATCTTTAAACATATTTGAGGACAATTCTATTATTTCTGTCGTAGACAAAAAGCAATTGAATTTGACATGAAAATATGAATATGAGACAAAAGATCAACATTTCAGCTTTTATTTCCAGGTATTTACATCTGAATCTGATACACAGTTTAGAAGATATTGTAGCACCTTCTGTCTAAACCACCTATTTTTCTTGTGATCAAAAGTATTGGAACATAGGTGATTGTCAGGTGTGTCCTGATAAATTAGTTAAAGGTGTAGGAGGGGGTTTGACATATACTGAATTATGTATATATCCTGTGGTTTTGTCTACTGAAAGCAGTTCTTACGATGGTGTTCTTTTATCCACCTATTTCTAATAATGGGTGGGACATGAAATTAGGTATTTCAGACAACTATCTCCCATTCTGCCCCACTAACTGCCTGCACAATCCTGATCTGCAACTGCCCCCCTCTTGCCAAGCTAAATGCCCCATCCCGCCATGCTAAGCTAACTGCCCTCAACCTGTCTGGACAACTGCCATCCATCCTGCCAGGCTAACTACCCCATCCTGCCATGCTAACTACCCACCATTCTGCCCCATCCTGCTATGCTAACTGCCCCCCATTCTGCCCCATCCTGCTATGCTAACCCCCATCATGCCAGGCTAATTGCCCCATCCTGCCACACCAACTGCCTTCCAATCTGCCCCACTAACTGCCCCCATCCTGACCACATGCTGCCATTTTTATTGTGATCAAAAGTATTGGAACATAGGTGATTGTCAGGTGTGTTCTGATAAATTAGTTAAAGGTGTAGGAGGGGGTTTGACATATACTGAATTATGTATATATCCTGTGGTTTTTCAGATTTCAGATTTGGGTTTTATCTGTGCACACTGGGCAATTATAGTTAGAGGAGTAACCAGTAACATGAAAACCAGAGAGCAAAATATTGGACAGAACAACTGTTTGGAATGCCCTAAAGAAGAAAGTCTTCACTGGTGTACTAAGCAACAGATGTTGAACAGGTAGATCATGGCAGACCACAGCAGTTGATGAAAAAAATTGTGAGTTCTGTTAATAAAAACCATAAAACTACTATTTAGTGGCATCAGCAACAACCTCCAGTGATATTACAATCTACTCTTCACAGAAGAAAGACTTCATGAACTAAAGTACAGAAGCTTCAGCAGAAGATGAAGCCACTAATCAGCACGAAGAATAGAAAAGAACAGAGACTAAAGCCTGTGGACTGATTATAGACTGATAAAAACAAAGATTAATCTTCACCAATGTGATGAGAAGACTACAATTTGGAGAAAGAAATTATCTGATCATGATCTCAAATATACCAGCTCATCTGTGAAACACAGTGGAGGTAGTGTTATTGCTTAAGCTTGCACAGCTTATTCTGGGATGGGCCACAATAAAACACAAGAGTAAATCTTCAGGAGTGAAGTGAGCACTACAGATAACGGGCTGCGTGGACGGTCCTGTCCAGTCTGCACTTTTTACGAAGTACTAATTTTGTCCATTTTTTGGATATTTTGGGGTGTTTGACCCATTTGTGCACAAATTACTGCAGCCAAAAACACAAAAGCACACCTTTCTGTCATTTTGCATCATATTCAGTTCATCTGGTTAAACAACTACTTGGGTTGTTTTCCACCATCTTCATCACGTAGGACATGTGTGAGAGACTCCGAAGACAGCGAGCGTTGCTAAATAAAAGTATTTTAAGCTGTATTTAAGCTTGAATTTGTGGAAAATATGTTTTCTAACCATCTATAAACACAATAAAGGAGCACAGCTTAGGCTGTATTTAATATAATTTCTTTTATTTCTAATTTTTATCCCATTTTCTCCCCAATATACACGTCCAATTACCCAATCCACTCAATAGAACTCTCCCTATCTGGTTCTGATACATCAGCTCACAGACGCAGCCTTGTGCTGATCCACATCACCCTAGAAGTGATGAGGGGAAAGAGAGAGTGCCATCTACTGTACTGTACCCACCCAGAGAGAGCAAGGCTCTACAACTGTGCTCTCTCGGGGCTCTGGCAGCTGATGCTGATGGCAAGCTGCATGATCGGGATTCGAACGTGCAATCTCCCGATCATAGTAGCAGCGCTTTAGACCGCTGGACCACTCAGAGCTCTAGTTTAGGTTCATACAGTAAAAAGATGGTACATTATCTTCTGAACTGTGTATCAGATAAAGATGTAAAAAAACAGGAAATAAAAGCTGAAATGTTTTAATCTCTAGTTTTTATATTTATCTTTTAATCTTTTAATATTAAACCCAAATGTTTTCAGTTTACAACAGAAGTAAAGGGATAAGTCTCACTGTTCTAATACTTTTGGAGGGGGCTGTATCTACACTGATGGGCGTGGTGGTCTGGAAATCAGGTGTGTTCAGGTATATTTCTGCCGTATCTGATTGGACAGATTTGTCGGGAGGTCGAGCCTCGGGTCAGAAGGGGTCGGACGCGGCTGTCGCCGGGCGACGGTTGCCGGCGGTAACGTGGTTCACTCTTATAAGAGCTGACAGGTCTTTACAGTGCTTTTGTGTGTTCTGTGGGATTATGGGATGTATAATGACACTTGGTCCCGCTCTATTAAAGGTGAAGTTCCTCTCAGAGCCCTACCTGAGCAGCGGTCACCCCCGGGGTCACGGGGAAAGGTCAGCTCGGGGGCGGCGCACCTGCGCTCTAAAGGTCACCTGCCAGACGGCAAAAGGCCAAAATCTGCCTGTTAAAGCGGATTCAGATCAGAACCTCAAAAACAGCCTAAAAACGTGTCTCCTAAAATACAGAGTCCAGACATTACTATTAGTTTATTTTAACCCTTAAAAACCTACAGACGGATTTTACATCCAAAATCTCACCTTGTGTTCTCAGCTTAATTACTCAGGAATCCCTTCACACATAAACATAATCCATATATGGTTAGAAAGGGCGGAGCTTACTCTTTCTAAAAATATTGATCTTATCCCAGTGCGGTAAAGCTAAATCTACAAGAAACCCATTGAGAGAAAAACACCTAAAAAAGTGAAAAATCTCCTTCCCCAAACAATATTATGTACCTTTAGTGCTTCAAACATATTTATATGATGTTTCAAACCAAATAATATCAGTAAATAAAGACTCAAAAGTGTCCACAGAAAAAAAAGTGTGAAACTGCCTGCTTTACTCAAACTAAAGCTATAGGTATGGTGTGCGCACTACTTAATATAGCTTTTATTAGTAGTTATTTTACAGTAAACTAAATTTTTATTTATTTAGAGTAAAAAGTTTACATTTTTATGTATAGTTTTATATAGTCTTTGTGTGTCCTGATCTAAATACTGAAAGGCATAGGCTGCTCTGAGTGTCTTTAGGTTTTTAGTAATTTAATCTACATGTATCCTAGAGATGTGATTATTGATTATTATTAACTTCGCCTGATGCTGTTTCTCCATGTATTTTGTCAAAGTAATAATTAATAATCCATGTAATGAACTCAAATCATCAATATTCTTATGCTTTCTTTTACTCATATACACTCTAGTCTATACATCATTTTTAATAATATAAAAGATATCTTAGGTGTGAATATATTTAAAGTCTATACATAAAAAAAATCAGCCACTTGGTAAAATTTTGAGCAAAACATGATCAATTCCAGGAAAATATAACAATTCTGCTTCCTTTTACATTTTAAATGATGATATTTTTGAGCAGCCGTATGTCTTCTGGAGTAAAAGAGATCAGGGCATGTGTCTGTCTGATATAATTACTGTGTTATAAGACCTGAAAAAAGGAACTGATAAAAAAGTTTCTATTAGTACATTTATTTCTATAATTATTTTGGAACCATCAATTTGCATACTGGGTGTGTCCTCCAGTTTCTGAATCTCACCATCAGTGTGTAGTCCATCCCCACAGGGTACCTTAGGTAAACCAAAGATGTTTTTAACAAGGAACAACCACTTTAAAATATCAATAGAAGTTCTTGTAATGTTTAACTCAATGTCTGTTCCACATAAACATAAAGAGCCAATCAGCTTGCTGCTTACACTTTTATGTGGGAAGCCCCGCCCCCCTCAGTAAGGAGATCTACATAAGTGCAGCAGCCAGAACAAGCTAAAAAAATAAAAATAAGTGCACTATGGAGACAAAAAAACATGAGAATTTTATTAGATTTTATTAGTGATAATAAAATAACGTGTTAGCTGCAGTGTGCTCTATACTGTTCACCCTATAACTCCATTGCATTATTATACTCAAATCAAATTTTATATAAATATTTTAAATCTATAGTTTAGTTCAGTAAAAAAAAAATAACTAAGTCTATTTCATTGACCTGAACATAAAATTCTAAAAAGTAGAATTATTGTGCAAAGCAACTAATATTGCAAAAAAAATAAATTAATAAAAATAAAATAAGCATTTTACACAAAACAATTTTAAGGTTTTAAATCTAATCTAAGTCTCATTTTTTAAAGAAAACATTACTTAAACATTTTAAGGCAACTGATCCAGGTCTACAGTTCACTTCTAAAAAAAAACACTTTATTACACACTTACTGTTTATTAACTGAATTTAGATTTCAGATTAAAGAAAATACAAAATATAATATAATAAGTAATGTAATGATGGGTGATATAGTAAAAGGATTTCTTTTTATTATAAAGTTGTATATGTTTTTTTTTTAATAATTTGATTTATAGCTGTTTAAATGAAAAACACAAGAAATAAAATACAGAAAAAAAAAAAAATACAGTTAAACATAAATTTGAGCACTTTTACTGTAAATAAAAAACTGTACATATATTAATAGAGGTTATAAACTGCTGCTACCTTTCTATAGACCCCCACTGTGGAGGACAACTTTGTTTTACATACAAGTAACAATAATAATAATAATAATAATAATAATAATAATAAGAAGAAGAAGAAGAAATAGCCAAACCAAATAATAATAAATTATTAATGTTGGTGGTGGTGTGTGTGTGTGTGTGAAGCAAACAGACCAATTTAAGGACAGACAAGTATACGGACCAAATAGACAGACAGAGATACATACATAAATGTGAGGATTTCAATAATTCTGTTTAAGATAGGCTGTATAAATTATATTTATATCAGTGTAATTATGTATTGAGGGTGGTGGGCATTAGGAGTTTGGTTTACAGTCTTAAAACAGTAATAATAATAATAATAATAATAATAATAATAATAATAATAATAATAATAATAATAACTATTATAATATACAAAAATAAAAATACAAAATCTACCTTAAAAGCAATTTACATTAAATGGATTAAATTACAATTAGACACTTCGTCTTTATGTGATTTAATGTTAATGATAGTAGAAAAGTGGTGTAATTTGTACAGAACAGTCCACACACATTCAAAGTGAATTCATTTTATTTTATGTATGTATAGTAATGCTCCAAAACATTTTATTTTGTTCTTTCACCTGTGAAGATTTAAGTTTTTTAAATGACATACAGATATTTACAGCTCTAAAAAAATGAAGAGAGCACTTCAGTTTCTGAATCAGTTTCTCTGATTTTGCTATTTATAGGTTTATGTTTGAGTAAAATGAACATTGTTGTTTTATTCTATAAACTACAGACAACATTTCTCCCAAATTCCCAATAAAATATTCTCATTTAGAGCATTTATTTACAGAAAATGAGAAATGGCTGAAATAACAAAAAAGATGCAGAACTTTCAGACCTCAAATAATGCAAAGAAAACAAGTTCATATTCATAAAGTTTTAAGAGTTCAGAAATAATCAATATTTGGTGGAATAATCCTGGTTGGTTTTTAATCACAGTTTTTTTTTCATGCATCTTGGCATCATGTTCTCCTCCACCAGTCTTACACACTGCTTTTGGATAACTTTATGCTGCTTTACTCCTGGTGCAAAAATTCAAGCAGTTCAGTTTGGTGGTTTGATGGTTTGTGATCATCCATCTTCCTCTTGATTATATTCCAGAGGTTTTCAATTTGGTAAAATCAAAGAAACTCAGCATTTTTAAGTGCTCTCTTGATAATGATATTGATAATGATATTGATAATGATATTGATAATGATATTGATCAGGGATGAAGGTAAATGGGAGGTTAATGGATCGGTGTGTTCGGGTTGATCTGACTGGTTCATTCTGTACAGCGGCTCCAGTTTCCTCCACCAGTTATCGTCCAATTACATCCCACTCAGCCTCCCCAGGTGATGTCACTTCCTATTAACGTCCTAATTACATCCTTACACAATTCCCATAATGCCCTCAGTCACCTGATCACTGCTCACACCAACCCACAGCCCTGCAGACAGCATTTACACCACAGTTACACCACAACACAGCACGCCGCAGCGTCTGAAATATCACTAAAACACTGTGTTTAATCACAGCTTTACCTGCATTACACTGAATAAAGCTCTATATTTAATACTATAAATAAAAACAGCACATTATTATTATTATTATTATCATAATTATAATTATGTACATTAAATTAGATCATGCATAAATAACCCTGTAGAATAATTAGTATTTAAGTTATTTATTTGAATCAATTACTTAAAAAACATGTGATTAAACTAATATTTAAAATATATATAATTTTTTATCTGCTGTCTAAAACCCTTTTATTCATTTGATCAAAACACCATTATACAATACAATACAGCTTCCTGCACAATTAATTAATTGATTAAGTAATTAATTATGTACTCTGAAATTACAGTACTGAAACCAACTCTATGCATTATTAAAATACAGTACTGAAAGGGGTTCTATAGGACAAAACTATACAGCAAAAACGTAATTTGTATAGAAACCTGGTTATATATAGTACTCAAAATTGTTATACTAAATCATGCCGAAAAATATGTAATAAATACACCTCTGGAGAGTTTTAAAAACCTCTGGAATATAATCAAGAGGAAGATGGATGATCACAAACCATCAAACCACCAAACTGAACTGCTTGAATTTTTGCACCAGGAGTAAAGCAGCATAAAGTTATCCAAAAGCAGTGTGTAAGACTGGTGGAGGAGAACATGATGCCAAGATGCATGAAAAGAAAACTGATTAAAAACCAAACAGGGTTATTCCACCAAATATTGATTATTTCTGAACTCTTAAAACTTTATGAATATGAACTTGTTTTCTTTACATTATTTGAGGTCTGAAAGCTCTGCATCTTTTTTGTTATTTCAGACATTTCTCATTTTCTGTAAATAAATGCTCTAAATGAGAATATTTTTATTTGGAATTTGGGAGAAATGTTGTCTGTAGTTTATAGAATAAAACAATAATGTTCATTTTACTCAAACATAAACCTATAAATAGCAAAATCAGAGAAACTGATTTAGAGCTGTATATATATAAAGAGATCTGCCTAAAACATATAATTAATATGATGTTTAATAATGTGTTTCAAAAACACATTTTTGCGTACAATATAATAATGTTAATTACGTATATCAATTTATCAATATTTATATATATATATATATATACAGTTGTGGCCACAGGAGGGCAACACAACACAACACTCCCCCACATTTTACTGTAATAATTTCTATTTTATAATTATTTCTATATTTCATACAGTTTATTTAATTTAGAAAAAAAACATTTGTTCTTAAAAATTTTAATAATTTATTGATTTTGATAAAAATATCAAGCTATTTAAGCTTCAGTGTCCAAGAATAATGATTTCTTCACTCACATTTTAAGAAAGTAACATTATGACATCATCAGTTACATCACAGTTTATTTTAACACTGCAGTGCTGCTGGTTCAGAATTAATTAATATTATTAATTCACTTAATCTTTTAATATTCATATTTATTCATTCTTCATATTGTCTTCATACTTAGTGTGACGCCACAGACAGGAGTGAGACGCTTGCAGTAAAAATCAGGAGAGGTTTTAATAAACAGAGCCAAACCAACAAGCTTAAACTGAGTACTAACAACAGTACAAAACACAAACAACACAGACCAAAACATCAGAGCCAAATCACAGTCCAAAAGGGATAAACAATAAACAGGAAATAAGGGTCTAAACCAGAACAAAACAGCCAAATGAACTAACCAAAAGGGCAAGACAAAATCAGAGACAAAAGCCAAAAATAGGTCATACACGGAAATAGATAATCAAAGAAATAACGCTCGGTATGCAGCTGAATAACAGGGGCAATACTTCGCGAGAAACAGGACAAACAGACTTGTATTTATACATAGAAAACCCCCAGTAATGACTCAGAACACAGGTGAAGCAGATCTAACAATCAGGTGCTGATTAGCTGGCTGAGACACAGGATTGAGAGGTGCATTCTGGGAGTTGGAGTTTGTGAAGGTGGAAAAGTCAGTAGAAGCATTGGAAGGTGTGACACTTAGTTTCAATAAGTAAAGCTTAAAAACATCACAGTAATTAAAATAACTTTTCAAATTATAAATATACAGAAACATTTATCATATACAATTCAACACGTCTGCAGCTCTAGAGCTACCAGGTTTCCATCAAACTACAATTTTAACTCAAATTTAGAAGATCAATTGTGAACAATAATAACTCCTTTTAAAAAAAACACCTTAAATTCAGTGTTTTTTGATTTTTATTATTTTAAAATGTTCTGTATTGTAGATTAATACTAAAATCATCCAAACTATGAAGAACAACATATGGAGTTATTTAATAAACAATACAAAGTGTTAAACAAACCAGAATATGTTTGATATTTTACATTCTTCATAGTGTCTCCTCTTGTTTAGATGATCAGTTTTGAACATCTCTGCTGGATTTTCTCAGTCAGTTTTATGAGGTAGAGTCACCTGGAATTCAGGCTTTCAGTTAACAGCTGTGCTGAACTCATCAAGAGTTAATTACTTGAATTTCTTGTCTCTTAATAATGTGTTTGAGAGCATCAGTTAAAGTAAAGTAGTGGAGAGGTAGAGTTACAGGTATACAGTGAATAGTGAATATTTCAGTAATGTTCGAATCCAGATTATGAGAAGAAAGAAATATGATAAATATTATTATTTTATTTTTTTTTTTTTAGCTTTTAGTTAGATATTATTTTTATCTGTCTGGTTTTGATTGTATTTTTATACTATCATAATTGTCATTCATTAGTTTGTGAGTATTATATTTTATTAATGTTCATTTTAATTGACTTTTAATATCTTGCTTGCTTGTGTGCTAGTTCTTACTCTCTTTCTCCCTATGTAAACACTCTGAGCTGCATTTTCTTTATTAACCCTTTCAGACCTGGCGTCCATTACAATATACGTCATGTATTTTCTTATTTTTTCGAATGTTTTGTTGAGCAGTAACTGAGACTTGTTTTTAATCACAATAAACTTTAAACAAGCCAAGGAAAAAGTTCATAAGCCAACAAATTAATATCTTAGCCCTACCCTCTGCACTAAAAACAAAAACAATAGAGCCAAAGAGGCAAATTAAAAGAGCTAATTTTTACTAATAGTATGTAATTTAGAACACTTTTATTAGAACATATTTATTTTAGTGTTTAGGGATGGCTTGTGAACAAAAAGGTCAATATCAAATATTAAAAAATAAAAATGTTAAGCACAAACCTCCAAAAAGTTACTTATTTTCTTCATTGCATTTAAGGTTAATATACAGGACTTGGACATTGAAACTGAAACACCTGTCATTTTAGTGTGGGTATTTTCATGGCTAAATTGGAGCAGCCTGGTGGTCAATCTTCATTAATTGCACATTATTGCACCAGTAAGAGCAGAGTGTGAAGGTTCAATTAGCAGGGTAAGAGCACAGTTCTGCTCTAAATATTACAATACACACAACATTATGGGAGACACACCAGAGTTCAAAAGAGGACAAATTGTTGGTGCACGTCTTGCTGGAGCATCTGTGACCAAGACAGCAAGTCTTTGTGATGCATCAAGAGCCACGGTATCCAGGGTAATGTCAGCATACCACCAAGAAGGATGAACCACATCCAACAGGATTAACTGTGGACGATGTAAGAGGAAGCTGTCTAAAAGGGATGTTCAGGTGCTAACCCGGAGTGTAGAAAAAAAAACATAAAACCACGGCTGATCAAATCACGCAGAATTCAATGTGCACCTCAACTCTCCTGTTTCCACCAGAACTGTCTGTCGGGACAATAAATTATTGTGGTCTAAAACCAGGTGTTTCAGTTTCATTATACAACCCCTGTAGATTGTACATTATAATATTCAAGTCTTCCTGTGTATGCGTTGTATTCTCATTATTCTTCTTAATATTTTTTCACATTTTTGCCACATAATTCAGGTCTGAAAGGGTTATTTAAGAGGAAACTAAGGACACATTTAATAAGTTTAAAAGCCAATTAATCATATATAATTAAGTAATTGTAGAACACTTTTGTACAGCCACTAATAAACTGTAAAAATAACATTATGTCAGATTATGATGAGTATAAATGTTAGGAACTGGCGCCCTCTATTGGACACTGGGTGAAACACTGAAGTTTCTATGGTGTTATTTTCACTAGTAGTAAGGGCCATTCTACTGAATCAGGAAATTACATGTATAAATGTGCACACAAAATCTGATTTTTTGTTCAGATCAGATTTGTCTATCTTGTGGGTTCACATTCAGTGTAAATGTAAGTGATCTGTATCTGTGTGTAATGTGAACACAGAATCTGTTCCTGAAACGTCTCACATGCTGCACATTGATACCTGTATAAACGCCTCCTTCTTCACCAACAACAAAAACCCTCATATTAGAGAGAGGAGAGACTCGTAGCTTTATAAAGGGTTATAAATGGATGAGTTAGCAGCTCATCTGTGGAGCATCTTTTGCTGGAGTGGAGAGTAAACAGCTGCTCTGAAGTTCATGCTCAGGTCCAGGAGGTGAAAAAAGGACAGGTGGTTTGCTTTTGCTGTTTTTTTTATCTCAGCTACACCAAGAGATTCAGTGTGGGTACGAGAGAGAAGAAAAGCACGTAGCGCTAATGCTAATGCTAATGGGTAAAAGCTAGTAGATGCATGAATTCTGATTTGATTTGATCGTTCACATTCATGTCGCATGTCCACGGATCAGATATGTATCTGCTTTAGGACCACATATGAAAGTGATTTAAATCAGATCTGAGACAGATTGAGCAAAAAATCTGATTTGAGTCACTTTAGCCTGGTAATGTGAACACAGACTTTAAGCAGTGCTTCACATCTCCTACCATTAATAGAATACACTTTGTAAAAACAATGTGTGTGTGTGTGTGTGTATCATGGTTTCTATAATGTGTTTATGTGTCGATACAATCCAATTTTAAGCTTTAGCATGTGTTTATGTATGAGTGTGTGTGTGTGTATCATGGTTTCTATAATGTGTTTATGTGTCGATACAATCCAATTTTAAGCTTTAGCATGTGTTTATGTATGAGTGTGTGTGTGTGTGGTTTATGGAGATAATTTTTATTGTTAAGGGAAATTTGGCAAATACAGCTGCGCAGATCTGCGTGTGTGTGTGTGTGTGTGTGTGTGTGTGTGATGGGGAGAAAGTATGTTTGCTCACAAGATTAGTTTTAATCCTGAACCATAGTTCTGTGCATCTCACACACACACACACACACACAAATATATAAGCTACATGGTAATCCGTATATTTATGCTGTTCCTATATGCACACACACACACACACACACACACACACACACACACTGATGCTGCCGATTATAGTGGTGTGTACTCAGTGGATTAGGTTAAATGATTCAGTGAATCAGTGAATCAAAGCTGAATCTGATCTGATTCAGTTTAAAACCCCCCATTATAAAACTCCACTGAACTGAATCAGAGCTTTATTCTGAGATAATCCTTACAGATTATATATAAATATATATATATATATATATATATATATATATATATATATATATATATATATATATATATATATATATATATATATAGCCCAGTATTTGTTAAATAATTAATTAATTAATATTTATATTAAAGGTTTTTATTAAAATATAAAATAATTATAGGACTAGTTTTATGCCCCATGAAGTGATCTATCAGATTATGAAGGAACACATAAGGAATCATGTAGCAACTTAAAAACAGTGTTAAACAAACCAAAATACTCTGTGAAGAAGCTTTTAGGTGCTCTTAAGAACTTATCCTGTGCAACAGAGGAAACTCTTACTCTTCCTGGACTTTCCTGGGTCGGTCCTGATTAGTGCCAGTTCCATCATCATAACATTTCCGACGGTCTTTGTGTTTGTGACTGCACTTGATGATATTTTCAAAGTTCTTGAAATGCTGATATTTCAATTAACTGACCTTAAAGTAAGTTTTCTTTATTTAGTTGAGTAGTTGTTGCTTCTCATAACCTGGATTCGAACATTACTCAAATATTCACTATTCACTGTATACCTGTAACTCTACCTCTTCACTACTTTACTTTAACTGATGCTCTCAAACACTTTATTAAGAGACAAGAAATTCAAATAATTAACTCTTGATGAGTTCAGCACAGCTGTTAACTGAAAGCCTGAATTCCAGGTGACTCTACCTCATAAAACTGACTGAGAAAATCCAGCAGAGATGTTCAAAACTGATCATCTAAACAAGAGGAGACACTATGAAGAATGTAAAATATCAAACATATTCTGGTTTATTTAGCTATATTTATTTGTTTACTAAATAATTCCATATGTTTTTCTTCATAAAATCATGGACGAGTTCAATGTTAATCTACAGTATAAAACATGTAAAATAATAAAAACTACTTAATTTAAGGTGTGTCCAAACCATAGGCTAAAAAATAAATAATTTAAGGGGGAAAACAGATAATAAATAGATTATAAAAGGGAAGAAGTTTATTACAAAAACTTTCTGATAAGATCACTCACTTTATATACCTAATTACCTGCAGATTTACACACCAGTGTGTGTGTGTGTGTGTGTGTGTGTGTGTGTGTGTGTGTGTGTGGTATTTCCTGAGGAAGGGGAGTGTAATCCACACCCAAGTCACCTAGGCTCAACTGTAGGGTCAGAGGTCAGTTTTTACACACACACACACACACACACCTGTTTCCTGTGTGAAGGAGGTGTGTAAAAACTCCCTGCCCTTAGGACCTAAAGATCCTAATGCCCCCTAAAATACACACGAACAAAACTTAAAGATATAAAAATATATAACTAAAACTCTTAATGCCCCCTAACACACACACACACATTTAAAGACATAACGATATATACCTAAAGCTCCTATTGCCACTTAACACACACACACACACACACACACTTAAATATATAAAAATATATAACTAAAGTTTTTAATGCCCCCTAACACACACACACACACACACACACACACACACACACACACACATTTAAAGACATAAAGATATATACCTAAAGCTCCTATTTCCACTTAACACACACACACACACACACACTTAAATATATAAAAATATATAACTAAAGCTTGTTATGCCCCCTAACACACACACACACATATACACACACAGACAAACTTAAATATATAAAAAAATATATAACTAAAACTCTTTATGCCACCTAACACACATACACACACACACATTTAAAGATATAAAATATATAAATAAAGCTCTTAATGCCCGCTAAGACACATTCACTTAAAGATATAAATATATAACTAAAACCCTCAATGCCCCTTAACACACACACACACACACACACACACACACATTTAAATATATAAAAATATATAACTAAAACTCTTTATGCCACCTAACACACACACATTTAAAGATATAAAATATATAAATAAAACCCTTAATGCTCCCTAAGACACACACACTCAAACACACACTTTGTAAATTATACAATAAATTTGGCACACCTCTCAATCTGCACCCTGCCCCTCCCCACCACCCCCAACACACACACACACACACACACACACATTAACAACCATCAAAGGGCTGAGTGTTATTCACACTAATGAGGGCGGAAAAAGTCAGAGTTCCCTCCAAAACACCACACCCCTCCCCCTACACACACACACACACACACACACACACAGTCAGAGGTAATTGAATATCAGTAACCTTAGTGTTCACACTGTTTTCAGTTTAACATACACTGTAGGGACAACAGTAAGTGGGCACCTGTTTAATCAAGGCTATTATAAAGAGTTTATCCTGCTTTTGTTGGAGTAACTGTCTCTACTGTCCAGAGCTAACTATCTGCTAGAGTCTGGATACATATAGATGTATTACACCAATGAAAACCCCAAAAATCAGTGTCTCAGAAAATTAGAATATTATATAAGACCAATTGGTACTTTCTGCAGTGTGGGCAGTGTGCCAAATCCTGCTGGAAAATGAAATCTGCATCTCTATAAAAGTTGTCAGTAGCAGAGGGAAGCTGTAAGATATGAAGTGCTGTAAGATTTTGCGGGAAAACAAAACTGCACTGACTTTAGACTTGATAATAAAACACAGTGGATCAACACCAGCAGATGACACACATGACTCTCCAAACCATCACTGATCATCAGTACATTTTACATTTCATTTAAAGTAAATCAAGGGAGCAGAGTCTGGAGGAAGAGTGGAGAGACACACAGTCCAAACTGCTCGAGGTCTAGTGTGAAGTTTCCACCAATCAGTGATGGTTTGGAGAGTCATGTCTGTCATCTGCTGGTGTTGATCCACTGTGTTTTATTATCAAGTCTAAAGTCAGTGCAGTTTTGTTTTCCCACAAAATCTTACAGCACTTCATATCTTACAGCTTCACTCTGCTGAAAACAACTTTTATAGAGATGCAGATTTCATTTTCCAGCAGGATTTGGCACACTGCCCACACTGACAAAAGTATCAATTGGTCTTATATAATATTCTAATTTACTGATATACTGATTTTTGGGTTTTCATTGGCTGTGAGCTTCATAATCATCAACAATAAAATAAATAAACGATTAAAATAGATCACTCTGTGTTTAATACATCTATATAATATATGAGCTTCACATTTTCAACTGAATTACTGAAATAAAGTAACCTTTCAATGATATTCAAATTTTTTGAGATGCCGTGTGTATATATATATATATGTGTGCACAGTAAGAAACAAGTTTCCTCGTACAATGAAATTCTAGAAAATATACAATAAAGCAAGAAATAAACGAACTAAATATAAATAGTAAATGATATAGCTTTAATATAGTATTAAAGCTGAATATAGTATTAAGTAATATAGTATTAAGCAGTATATCTTTAATATGGTATTTAATATTGAATTTAAAATGTAAAAAATCATAAAAGAGAATAAGAGAAGAAGAGGTGCGTCTAAACTTTTACTGGTACAGTAGATTTAGCTTTTTTTGCTTTTTTTCTCTTATAATTATTATAATATATTGTAAGATGTTTCTTTCTTTCAGTAAGACAACGCCTAACCACAAACTGCATCCACTGCATCCATCACAACAGCACGGCTTAATCCAGTATTAAAACACAGTATCTAAAACCATTAAACACCCCCCCCCCCTCCATCCATCCATCCATCCATCCATCCATCCGTCACACCCCCTTCTTTCTTTCAGACATATCAGAGATACACACAGGTGCTATAGCAGGCCTAAAGCACTCACACTGAGCCGACTGCAGCCCACCCCGGGGGCTAAACACACAAACACACACACACACACACTGTTAGTCTGTTGGAGGGTGTGGCAGGTGGGTGGTGGGGGGGCGGGGGTGTAATGAATGAGAATAGATATTTTGGAGGGAACTTTATGCACACACACACACACACACACACACACACACACACACACACTCACAAACACACACACACTCACAGGGGCAGACTGTTGTGTCTGGCAGGGTCGGGGGTGTTTGACCTCAGGGCATGACTGTGTGTGTGTGTGTGTGTGTGTGTGTATTGGTATGCTATCAGATTCCCTCCAAAATTCACTCAATGACTTACAATGTGCCTGAGACAAAAGACACACACACACACACACACACACACACACACATATATATATTGAATTTACAACGGTTACTTTTAACTTTCACCAACTTGCTGTCATTTATTGGTCATCTGTCTCCTGTACATCAGTCTAAACCTACCTGCCATATATTTCCTCAGTCAGTTTTATGAGGTAGAGTCTCCTGGAATTCAGGCTTTCAGTTAACAGCTGTGCTGAACTCATCAAGAGTTAATTACTTGAATTTCTTGCCTCTTAATAAAGTGTTTGAGAGCATCAGTTAAAGTAAAGTAGTGAAGAGGTAGAGTTACAGGTATACAGTGAATAGTGAATATTTGAGTAATGTTCGAATCCAGATTATGAAAAGCAACAACTACTAAAGTAGTTTTTAAGTAAAGAAAAAAACATACTTTAAGAAGAAATAAAGGTCAGTCGATCTGAAAATAATTAAAAGTTAGGAACTTTAAAAGTACCCTCAAGTGCAGTCACTGCAAAAAAGACCTTTAAAAATGTTATAATGACGAAACTGGCACTCATCAGGATAAGTTCATTAGGTTTACCAGCCTCAGAAACCACAAGTTAACAGCACGTAAAATTATATAGATTTAAGTTTGTGGTTGTAAAATGAAAAATGGAAGAAAATTTCAAGGGGTGATAATATATTGTGAAGGCACTGTTTATCATCACCTGAGGGCCTGAAGATCACAAGCATCCAATGCTGCCCTGTCTCTTACACACAGGGATTTCTCCAGTTTCACAGAAGCTTTTGACGATATTATTGGCTAAATTTATTTCACAATATATTTCTTTATTTTATGGTTAATTCCATGTTGATATGAACAGTTTAAAAACCACCGGTTGTAGTGTATATAATCACACACTGACAGTGCTTAGTGAACATTCAAAGACATTTTCACAAAATACATCAGCAGTGTTAGATTCTTAAAAATTGCAAAGTATAGTGATTTATCCACTTAAACAGAATTTTGGGGAACTTTTAGGGATTAAATTGGGCAAAGTAGAGATTTGATTGGGCAATGAAGAGATTCCTTTGAGCAAAAGAGAGATTCATTTGGGCAAATAAAGAGATTCATTTAAGGAAAAGAAAGATTCATTTGGGCAAAAGAAAAGATTCTTTTGGGTAAAAGAGATATTCATTTGGGTAAAGGAAAGATTCATTTGGGCAAAAGAGAGATTCGTTTGGGCAAAAGAAAGATTCATTTGGGCAAATAAAGAGATTCATTTGGGCAAAAGAAAAGATTCTTTTGGGTAAAAGAGATATTCATTCGGGCAAAGGAAAGATTCATTTGGGCAAAAGCGAGATTCATTTGGGCAAAAGAAAGATTCATTTGGGCAAATAAAGAGATTCATTTGGGCAAAAGAAAAGATTCTTTTGGGTAAAAGAGATATTCATTCGGGCAAAGGAAAGATTCATTTGGGCAAAAGCGAGATTCATTTGGGCAAAAGAAAGATTCATTTGGGCAAAAGAAAGATTCATTTGGGCAAAAGAGAGATTCGTTTGAGCAAAAGAGAGATTCATTTGGGCAAAAGAAAGATTCATTTGGGCAAAAGAAAGATTCATTTGGGCAAAAGAGAGATTCATTTGGGCAAAAGAAAGATTCATTTGGGCAAAAGAAAGATTCATTTGGGCAAAAGAGAGATTCATTTGGGCAAAAGAAAGATTCGTTTGGGCAAAAGAGAGATTCGTTTGGGCAAAAGAGAGATTCATTTGGGCAAAAGAGAGATTCGTTTGGGCAAAAGAGAGATTCATTTGGGCAAAAGAAAAGATTCTTTTGGGTAAAAGAGAGATTCATTTGAGCAAAAGAGAGATTCATTTGGGCAAATAAAGAGATTCATTTGGGCAAAAGAAAAGATTCTTTTGGGTAAAAGAGATATTCATTCGGGCAAAGGAAAGATTCATTTGGGCAAAAGAGAGATTCATTTGGGCAAAAGAAAGATTCATTTGGGCAAAAGAGAGATTCATTTGGGCAAAAGAGAGATTCGTTTGGGCAAAAGAGAGATTCATTTGGGCAAAAGAGAGATTCATTTGGGCAAAAGAGAGATTCGTTTGGGCAAAAGAGAGATTCATTTGGGCAAAAGAGAGATTCATTTGGGCAAATAAAGAGATTCATTTAAGGAAAAGAAAGATTTGTTTGGGCAAAAGAAAGATTTGTTTGGGCAAAAGAAAGATTCATTTGGGCAAAAGAAAAGATTCTTTTGGGTAAAAGAGAGATTCATTTGAGCAAAAGAAAGATTCATTTGAGCAAAAGAAAGATTCATTTGGGCAAATAAAGAGATTCATTTGGGCAAAAGAAAATATTCTTTTGGGTAAAAGAGATATTCATTCGGGCAAAGGAAAGATTCATTTGGGCAAAAGAGAGATTCATTTGGGCAAAAGAAAGATTCATTTGGGCAAAAGAGAGATTCATTTGGGCAAAATTCATTTGGGCAAAAGAAAGATTCATTTGGGCAAAAGAGAGATTCATTTGGGCAAAAGAGAGATTCGTTTGGGCAAAAGAGAGATTCATTTGGGCAAAAGAGAGATTCGTTTGGGCAAAAGAAAGATTCATTTGGGCAAAAGAGAGATTCATTTGGGCAAAAGAGAGATTCGTTTAAGGAAAGGAAAGGTTTGTTTGTGCAAAAGA